>NW_025534908.1:0-138822 GCF_020615455.1 Coregonus clupeaformis
AGGAAATGACCCAACACAAATGTGTGTATGGATATTTGACGAAGAATGAGAGTGATGAGTGCTGCATCAGATGACCTGGCTCTCCACAATGCCCCGACACAACCCACCCGAGATGGTTTTGGATGAGTCGACGGCAGAGAAGGAAAAGCAGCCAAATAAGTGCCTGTGCATAATGGGAACTCTCTTTCAAGACTGTTGGAAAAGCATTCCAGGTGAAGCTGGTTGAGAAAAATGGCAAGAGTGTGAGTATCAAGGCAAAGGGTGGTTATTTAAAGAATCTCAAAAATAAAATATATTTATGTTTAATATTTTTTGCTGCTAGCATGATTCCATATAAAGATATTTTACAGTTTTGATGTGATCTATATTATTCTACAATGTAAAAAATATAAAACAAATAAAGAAAAAGCTCTGAATGAGTAGGTATGTCAAACGTTTAATCATACTATATATATAAATTTTTTTACGCTTGAAATAAATTGTCTGTTATTGAGAAATTGGCTGAAAATATGTTATTTATTAGTCAGGGAATTAGATTTGACTCCAACCCTGATGCACATACTTAAATGCAGAAAATGCAGTATATAATGTTTAATATTTAAATATATACTTTATTATGTATAATGTGATATTCATAAATGACTTAGGAAAATATTGACATTTTGAGGGGGAAAACACACTTCTTCCAAAGCTTCTCAAACTCCCAGTCCCTCTGGGTTGAGGCCCACATAAAAGACATCTCTTCAGCTCTGGAGCTACAATCCAACTGGTCCTCTGTAGTGGCCTAGGTTTCAGGGACGTGACGGTTCAGAATCCTGTGGGGAGAAACCACATCATTTACATTTTAGTCAGCTTTGTGGGTCTGGTCTAGCATTCAGCTAAAGAAAGTGAAAACGTTTTGTGAATTCAGATAGGGGTGTGTGTGTGTGTGTGTGTGTGTGTGCTTGCATATGCGTGTGTTTAAATGTCGCGTAAAACAAACTGTTGCATCTTCAGTTTCTAAATAGATGAATAAGATGATGACATTATGATAACAAATATTATAGGATATGAATGGGTGAGGCTTATAGATTCCTGCATTACTCAAAACTTTATCTCATGGGCATGATTCATGATGATGATTTAGTATTAAACAGTGCAGATTTGGTTGCATTATATTGCAGATATACAAAGAACATTTATTAAAAATGCGGGTTTGTTTTCAAATGTATTTCAATATCAAGCCAATGAATATCAAGATAATCATTTGTAGACTTGCCAGACTTCATATGTGGTGACCAAAAAGTTAATATTAGGTATATTTGACACATACTTGTAAATGTTAAGGAGGATAGACTGTGGGGCAGCCCCTGGCGATAGACTAGCAGTCTGCCCAGGGGGGTGTACTGTAATCAAGCTGTCTCACGCTTACAGAAACAGGAGATAGTTTCATCTCCTATGAGCCACACAGTGGGCAAAACATTACTTTTACTTACTTTGTAGTGTCACAGGTGGTTGCTAGTGTGATGACTACTGAATTTTAAAGATAACAATAGACGCCATGGTGAACGCTATGGAAAGCGAACACAATCAGGACACACTGTGCAAGGGGGTAAACAATAAAGAGTTCACAATCATTTGACCCCCGTTTCTCTCTCCCCCCCTCTCATCTCTCGTCTCTCTCTGTCTCCTCCCTTTCTCTGTGCCTTCTCACTCCTCTCTCGTCCCGGGAGTTTTTCTTTCTCTCCCTCACCCCCTTTCTTGTCAGACCATTTTATCTGTCCCTCTCACTCCTCTCTATTCCTGAGTCTTCTCTCCACCCTCTTACTTCTTCTCTCCTCCTTTCAGTGGTGGGAAATATTAATGTATATTAAGGTAGTAGATAGAGACTCAAGTGTAAAGTGGGTGTGAAAGTCACACAGAAATATACTACTGTGTAAAAGTTAGCACTATCTGGTTTTAAATGTACTAAAGTACAGTGGTGGGAAAAGTATCAATTGTCATACTTGGAGTAAAAGTAAGGTAAAAGTAAATCAAATATTATATAAAACAAATCAAAATAAATGTCTCTTGTTTTTTAAATGTATGATAGCCAGGCACACTCCAACACGACATTTGGCAAGGATTAGCTTAGGTGAGTCTGCCAGACTGTGAGTCAATAGGGATGAATGGGTTATATTGATAGGTGTGTAAATTGGACCTTATATTGCTGTCCTGCCTGAGCATTCTAATATGTAACTAATACTTTGGGTGTCGGGAAAATGTAGGGGGTAAAAGTAAAATGTATCTTTAAGAATGTAAGAGTAAAAGTACAAGTTGTCAAAAATATACATAGTAAAAGTAGATTACATGATATCCCCAAAAACGAATTAAGTAGTACTTCAAAGTATTTTTACTAGTTACTTTACACCATCGCTGTTCTTTTTTATAGTCACTTTATTTCTTCGTATTCCTCCCTTTCAATTCCTTCTCTCTTTCCCTCACTCTTCCCTCTTTCTCTCTCTCTCCCACCCCCCACCCCCGTATCTCACTCCCCCTCTCCCACTCTTTCTCCCCGCCCCACTTCTCTTTGCTCCAACTGACTGAGAGTCTACAGGTCTTCCTGATTGGTCACAGGGATTTCTGAACTGGTGGCTCTCAGGCCTTCTCGATCCTCCGCTGGAATGTGTTTATGTGTGTGTGTTTGTCTCTGTCTGTCCACCGCAGCCTGGTTTGCCAAGATTGTCCCTGACAGGGGAGAGACACACATACCTCCCCGGTCGAGAGATGCTGATGACAGAACTCAGCTCTTGCGCATGCGCCCACACCCACCCACACACAAACCACATTTCACACCCTGACAATGGCACCAAAGAGAAGAGGCAAATAGTTAAATAATCTCCTTTCCCCTGAGTCGTGTGGTTTTGGGCTCCCCTGTCGATGGAGAGGGAGTATGAATGTGTCCAGTGTTTAAAGCATCCTACCAAGTTTGAACTGGAGATTGCTCTAAAGCGGGAGAATTGCGTCAGTACATTGACTTAAAGAAAGGGCCATTTTGGCTCTGGCATTGTTTAAATATAACTATCCAGGGGGTTAGTTTTCCGAAAGCTTTGTGAACTAACTCTCACCCCTAAGCCTGCCTTTTATCTGAGTTATCTTTCCAGGGTTAACCAATGCCCAGCCTTCTTTGGACCCAGAGATTTCAGACCTGATCTGGCAGTGGTGTAAAGTACTTAAGTAAAAATGGCAAGTGACTACTTAAGTCGGTTTTTTGGGGTATCTGTACTTTACTTTACTATTTATATTTTTGACAACTTTTACTTTTACTACTACATTCCCTATAGAAAATATTGGACTTTTTCTACAAATTTGCATTCCTGACAAACACAAAGTACCCTGTAACATTTTGAATGCTTGTTACAGGACAAGAAAAAGTAAAAACATTCACGTAGCATTTGTCAAAGAGAACATCGCAGTCATCCCTTTACTGCCTATAGTCTGGTGGACTCATTAAACACAAAATGCATATTTTGCCAAATAATGTCTGAGTGTTGGAGTGTGCCCCTGGCTATCCGTAAATTTTAAACAAGAAAATGGTGCCATCTGGCTTATGCTTAATATGGGGAATTTGCAAATTATTTATAATTTTACTTCTACTTTTGATACTTTATATATTTAGCAATTGCATTTACTTTTGATGCTTAAGTATATTTAAGACAAATCCTTTTAGACTTTTACTGAAGTGAAGAGTACTTACTGGGTGACTTTCACTTTACTTGAGTACCTCCTTTCTATTGTGTATCTATGCTTTTACTCAAGTATGACAATTGAGGTTCCTTTTTCCACCACTGACTGACAGTCTAGGTAGTTCTTTAAGTTGTAGGTACAGTATCTATCACAACCAATGTCACAATTTCACTATGTTGAAATTTAGACACTGCATTGTCAAGGTATCTATTGGGTCGACAGTAACAACTCTCAGGAAGTTAGCAAATAGAGATGCTAACTTAACCATCGTCCACCTGTCTGACACTTTGCAGATCTCATGCCATAACACACCTCACACTTTTCTCTAAAGCCTGGAAGTAAGCAATACGGCACAACCAGCACGACTTACAATCTTTTCTATTTTAAAATAAAAAATGGAAATTGGGGGGTAGATCAGCTTTATTGCATATACAGTAAGCCAAAAAAGTTTCAAGGACACCTGGTTTGAAGTTATATATACACTACCAGTCAAAAGTTTGGACACCTAACATTCAAGTGTTTTTTCTTTTATTTTTACTATTTTCTACATTGTAGAATAATAGTGAAGAACATCAAACTAGAAATAACACATATGGGAATCATGTAGTAACCAAAAAAGTGTTAAACAAATCAAAATATATTTTTATATTTGAGGATTCTTCAAATAGCCACCCTTTGCCTTGATGACAGCTTTGCACACTCTTGGCATTCTCTCAACCGGCTTCACCTGGAATGCATTTGGCTAAAAAGTATTGTTATATTACTGATCGATATTGACTATGTGTCAGCGCCCTGACTCAGGGGACGTTTATTTTTGAGGTCAGGGTGTGTATATTCCGTGTTGTGTTGTTTCTTGGTGTGTATCTGGTATGTCTATTTCTATGTTGGCCGGGGTGGTTCCCAATCAGAGGCAGCTGTCGCTCGTTGTCTCTGATTGGGGACCATACTTAGGCAGCATTTTGGCACCTAGGTTGTGGGATCTTGTTCCGTATAGGTTTGTGTGTGTACCTTAAGACTTCACGTATCGTTTGTTTGTTGTTTTGTCGTGTGTTTATTGGTTGTAATAAACATGTACGATTATCACGCTGCGCCTTGGTTCGACCAGTCTTTAAACGATCGTGACAAAAAGATCCCCACCAAATGAGGACCAAGCAGCGTGTCCAGTAGCAAAGACAAGCCTGGACCTGGGGAGGAGATCCTGGGCGGAGATCCTGGACAGGGATTAGTTGCCGGATGGTCGCCGTCTAGGGGAACAGTGGAGCGCTATAAGCGGAGCAGCGGCACACAGAAAGGTGCCGGTCGAGGAAAAGCCCGAGAGAGCAGCCCCAATATTTTTGGAGTGGGGGGGCTTAAAGGGTGGTTAGGCGGAGCCTATGGCGTTAGAAGCAGAGCCAACTCCCGATACTCATGCAAGGAGCGTGTGACTGGGCAGGCTCCGTGTTATGCGGGGCTACGTGCTGTGCGCGTGTTCCGGCACGCGCAGTCTGTAGTCCCTGTGCTGGCACCGCGCCTTGCGTGTGCGTGCGAAAGATGGGCATTCAGCCGGGCCGGGGTGGCGGCTCAGACGCTCGTGGTCTCAAGTACGCCTCCTCGGTCGTATATCCTGCGCTGGTGCCTCGTACTGTAGTGCCAGTACGCGTGCACAGCCCCTATATCCTGTGCTAATGCCTCACACCCTTATTGTGTGGAAGTGGCATCCAGCCAGGGCCGGGTTGTGTCAGCTCTCCGCTCCAGACCTCCAGTCCGCCTCCACAGTCGGTGGGTCCGTTTCTGCTCCCGCACCAAGCCAGTGGTGCGTGTTCCTAATCGGCGGCGGCCCGTTCTGCTCCCGCGCCCAAGCCGGTGGTGCGTGTTCCCCAGTCGGCCCGGCCCGTTCCTGCTCCCCGCGCCAAGCCGGTGGTGCGTGTTTGCCCATTGGTAGGTTCCTCCGCAAGCCAGTGGTGCGTGTTTCCTGCGCTGTTTCTGTCGCGCACAAGCCAGTGGTCGTGCTTCGTCCAGTCCGACGGCCTGTTCCTTCCCCTACGCACCAAGCCAGTGGTGCGCGTACATCAAACGGCCCGGCCTGTTCCTGGCCCTCGCACCAGAAAAGCCAGTAAGTCGTCGTCAACCGGTCGGCCTGTTCACAGTCCACCGCTGCAAGCCAGTGTGTATTAGTGCTTCGCCAAGTCCGGCTTGTTCCTGCTCCCTGCGCACCAAGCCAGTAGTGCATGTGCCCAATCCCACCGGTGCTGCAGTCCGGCACCGGTCAGCTGCTTCCACTCCGGGCCAGAGCAGTCCGCTCCACCGATTTGCCCCTGATCCAGCTTTCCGGTTAGCTGCTCCCACTCCGAGCCAGAGCAATCCGCTCCACGGTGCCTAGTCCAGCTCGGTCAGCGGCGTCAGCCATGCCCGGATTCGATCCACCATCCATGGGTCCCGCTCCAGTCAGCGGTTCCAGTCCAGACCCGGGCGATCAGCCCCTCTCCAGGTTTTGGGGTCTACCACACCAGGTCCAGACAACGTGCCATTCTGGAAGGAATGAGAGGAAGCAGTGGGGTCCAAAAGCCAGGAGCGCCCAACAGGGAGGTGGGAGAGAAGAGTGGTGGTTCGCCCGGGCCGGATCCGCCTCCCGAGGCAGAATGCCCACCCGGCCCCTACCCTAGCCATGTTTATGTATGGCAAAGTGGTGAGTCCCAGCACCTTAGAGGTACTGTCACGCCCTGACTCAGGGGACGTTTATTTGTTGAGTCAGGGTGTGTTATATTCTCGTGTTGTGTTGTTTCTATGGTGTAGTATCTGGTATGTCTATTTCCTGTAT
The DNA here is from genome assembly GCF_020615455.1 of Coregonus clupeaformis. NCBI lineage: Eukaryota > Metazoa > Chordata > Actinopteri > Salmoniformes > Salmonidae > Coregonus > Coregonus clupeaformis. The sequence continues at coordinate 6,503 of NW_025534908.1, forward strand.
GTTGGCCGGGGTGGTTGCAATCAAGAGGCAGCAGCGAGCTCAGTTATCTCTGATTGGGGACCATACTTAGGCAAACTTTTAGCACCTGTTAGTTGTGGGATCTTGTTCCGTATAGGTTTGTTGTGTGTACCTTAAGACTTCACGTATCGTTTGTTTTGTTGTTTTGTCGTGTGTTTATTCGTTTTTAATGACAACATGTAGCTTCTATCACGCTGCTTGCTTGGCTTCGACCAGTCTTTGGCAAGCCAGTAGCTGACACCTCACGAGCTTTGGAAATCTTACCCAGCATTGCTATTTGCAGAGTTAGCGTCAGGTAAATGTTGCAATTCTTCACCATATCCTGCGACCAAAAACAAGCTTGCACATGGACAGTACCAAAAACAAATGATCTAATGATTCTGTCTCTTTGCAGCAAAATCTGCAGCGCTGGGAGTGAGTTGTAATACCCCCATATAACATTGCCTATTAGGTTGTACTGAGAATTTTTGTACTTAATCATTTAGATTGAGAAAATTCTATGTTTTTAATCCGGCGTCGTTTTACAATACTTGGGGATGGGTGTCCTCTCTCGAGACTTACCTGTTCTGGGCTGTCCCGCAATAGAGAGGGTCTGGGGAGGCTGTGACTGCAGCTGGAGCAAGGGAGGGAGGCTGTGCTGGGGTCCTGGTTGGGGTTAAACCAAAGCGGCTAGTCCCCTGCTCCAGACTCTCTTATGGCACTCCCACAGCTCCTCCAAAGCATGGCTGCCTTCTTGGACAAATGCAGTCTGGAGGTTCAAAAGGTTATGTTTTACTGGGTTCATTCCAATGAGTTCGGGATGAATTTAGATTATTTTTGATTTTTATCAAATGGAAGGTAGCCATGATTTTTCTATAGGAGTTTTGAGTTTGTGAGTTTAGTTTAAATGAGAATTGATTCTAACGCAGGTTCATTTGTTTTTGTTTTTACATGACTCTAACACACATGGCTTTTGAAGTTCATTGTAGGCAAATTAATGTTTTGTTTCAGTGATTCACATCAAGCATCATCACACGTGGTCAGATTTTAGAAAAGGAGTGTGCTGGACAAAAAAATATATATATACATGTTTTATTGTCACATACACTGGATAGGTGGAGTGAAATGTGTTGTTTCAAAGGGTCAGCCATAGTAGGACTTTTTTCTCTCCTTCTGTAAGGCAGCAAATTAGAGTTACAGTGGGGGAAAAAGTATTTAGTCAGCCACCAATTTGCAAGTTCTCCATTAAAAAGATGAGGCCTGTAATTTTCATCATAAGGTACCACGTGAGACAAATTTAGAAAACAAAATCCCAAGAAAATCACATTGTAGGATTTTTTTGAATTTATTTGCAAATTATGGTGGAAAATAAGTATTTGAGTCACCTAGAAACAAGCACGTTTCTGGCTCTCACAGACCTGTAACTTCTTCTTTAAGAGGCTCCTCTGTATCCACTCATTACCTTTATTAATGGCACCATGTTTGAACTGTTATCAGTATAAAGACACCCCTGTCCACAACCTCAAACAGTCACACTCCCAAGCTCCACTATGGCCAAACCAAGAGCTCAATCAGGACACCAAAACAGCCATTGCAGACCTACAACAGGCTGGGAAGACTGAATCTGCAATAGGTAACGGCAGTTTGAAGAAATCAACAGGTAGGAGCAATTATTAGGAAATAGGAAGACATCCAAGACCGCCTGATAGATCTCCCTCGATCTGAGGCTCACACAAGAATCTCACCCTGTAGGGAGTCAAAATGATCCCAAGAAGCGGTGAAACAAAAATCCCAGAACCTACACGGGGGACCTAGTGAATGACCAGCCTGCAGAGAGCTGGGACCAAAGTAACAAAGCCACCATCAATGCTCACACGCCGCACATGGAACTCAAATACTGCTGCAGCCAGACGTTAGTTTCCCCTGCCTTAAGCGAGTACATGTCCAGGCCCGTCTGGAGTGTGCTTCAGAGTGCATTTGGATGATCCAGAAGAGTTGGGGAGAATGTCATATGGTCAGATGAAACCAAAATACTAACACATTTGCTAAAAACTTCAACTAAGTCGATGTTTGGAGACCAAAGAAATTGCTGAGTTGCATCCAAAGAACACCATACCTTTTTACTGTGAAACCATGGGGTGGAAACATCATGCGCTTTGGGGCTGTGTTTCTACCGGGGCGACCTGATCAGTATAAAGGAAAAGAATGATATTGGGGCCATGTTTATCGTGAATTTTTAAGTGAAAACCTCCTTCCATCAGCAAGGGCATTGAAGATGAAGCGTGGCTGGGTCTTTCAGCATGACAATGATCCCAGCCCACACCGCCCGGGCAACGGGGGTGAAGCCCGTAAGAAGCATTTCAAGGTCTAGGTGGCCTAGCCAGTCTCCAGATCTCAACCCCATAAAGAAAAAATCTTTGGAGGAGTTGAGTCAGTGTTTTTATGTGACAGCCTAAAAACATCACTGCTCTAGAGGAGATCTGCATGGAGGAATGGGCCAAAAAATTGAGCCAGCAACAGTGTGGAAAGCGTGAACTTACAGAAGCGTTTGACCTGTGTCATTGCCAACAAAGGGTATATAACAAAGTATTGAGAATCTTTTGTTATTGACCAAATATCTTATTTTCCACCATAATTTTTAAATAAAATTCATTAGAAATCCTACAATGTGATTTTGTGGATTTTCTCATTCTGTCTGTCATGGTTCACGTGTACCTATAGTGAAATTACAGGCCTCTCATCTTTAAGTGGGAGAACTTGCACAAGTGGTGGCTGACTAAATACTTTTTTCCCCACTGTAAGTGCCTTTCTCAAGGGCACATCGACTGATTTTTCACCTTGTCAGCTCAGGTATTCAAAGCAGCAACCTTTTGGTTACTGGCCCAAAGCTCTACCCGCTAGGCTAACTGTCGCCCCATAGAATAAAGACTCCTGTTATGTTTTTCCTTTACACTGTCAAACTTCCTGACTCTTTTGAAGGGGTTTAACCCCTGTTTTACCCAGCACTTTGCAACAGATGCATTTGAATGCACTATACGATTACAATGTGATATTTATTAAGTTTGGTTGATGTACTAACCGGAGCACCAACTGGCTGTACTGCTGCAGTGTGATGAATCTGCCCAGAAACTTGGTGAGGATTATCAGCAACACATCTCTATGAGCAAAGACAAGAGAGAGGAGAGAGATTAAGAAAACCATATAGGATAAAGGACATCCTGTAGCTGTGTGTCTGTATGTGTTAATGTATAGGGAGAAGATTATATGTAGGTACAATAATTTTTTTAAAGTGTGTGTGAGTGCACACCTGTGTGTGTGTTTGTGTGTGTGTGTGTATATCTGTGTGTGTGTATATCTGTGTGTGTGTGTGTGTGTGTGTGTGTGTGTGTGTGTGTGTGTGTGTGTGTGTGTGTGTGTGTGTGTGTGTGTGTGTCAAAGCCTAACCTGTTGGCCAGTGCTTTTCCTTCCGGGTGGTTGTTCTTGAACATTCTCTGAAGGTTCAAGTGTCCTAATGACTGAGTCTTCTGCCTTACCTCGTGCTCGCTGGAGGTAGAACACAAAGATATCAATGCAGTGACTATAGCTCACTTAGTGCATTCAGTGCATTCATTTGTTAATTAATTCGGTAATTTGTTCATTCATTTGTTAGTTCATTCAATACACCAATCAACCATCAGAACATGAAACATTTTGTCAAAATTAATTTTGACAACTTTGACTACGTCAAAACAATAATGATTCAACATCTCACATTCAACAAAACAGAGGAAGCTAAGTGACGTCCACTAGGAACTATGCAGATGTCATAAGCAGGCCAGACCTTTCTGCTGGTAGGTTAGGACTTTGACTGATGTTCATCGTCTCTATTATCAAGGGACTTCTTCTGATCTAAGGAAGAGCGGGGGTTTGGGTTTTAAGATGACTGTTGTGGGTCTTTTGACAGGCAGTATCCCTGACTGTCTGAATTTTTATGTTTGCCTTGGTGTGTGTGTCTCTATGTGTGCACACAGTATGTGTACTCTGCACACTGCATTGTGTGTGAGTGTACAGCATATTATGTACGACTGAACTGTACGTGTGTGTGCGAACTTGCATGTGTGCGTGTGCGTGTTTGTGCTTCGGTTCCAGACAGGGCTAAACCTGGTCAGCTATACCCGTCTGACATCTGCAGATCTCAGCCATAACACACTCACACTCAAAATACTAATCTCTACCTCTCCAGCCTCTCCTCCCCTGGGTATGCTGTGTTAACCATTCCTGACCAATGGGGCTCTCTGGGTACCTATGGGTTTTCCCTCAGCATGGTCCAAGGACCCCACTGAAGCCCCTTTCGTTACTCCGGACCCCAACTCCACACCATATCTGTGTCTGTTAAATAAACTAAGAACGAGACTGACTTTGATGTGGAAGGAGAGCAACACTGTCTGACTTTCGACCACAATCCTGCTGTTGACGAGCTCATAGCTAAGAAGCTGTATGTGGTCTTGGAATATATAATATGGATCAAATGGTCAGACTTAAATCAAACATTCCATTGAGTGTTGAACAGGAATAAGCACCCTTGAAATATGGAGAGAAGTTGAATAGGAGATGTCAGATGGAGTGAAATGGAGTGAAAAGAGGGAAAAAGAGACCAAAAGACGGATGAAAGGAGATTGGTTTGGCTGACGGTACTGGTTTGACTGGTGATGCTGGTTTGGCTGGTACTGGTTAGGCTGGTGACCCGGCTCCCCCTGCTCTCTGGTGCCACCTGCTGACCTGTCCAAAGCACAACCACATTCACAGCATACCAGGATCATGATCATTCCTGATAAGTGCAAAATTGGTTTAATTGTATTGCAGTTCAACAGTCCTAATTTAAACACATTAATTGTAATTGTCTCTGGGTATCTGCATACTCCAGTTTAGTGCACACAGTCACAAAGTCATTGTGGATTGCATTTAGGCTAGTCGATCTGATGGGATAGGTGTAAGAAACATGGTAATAAATTGAAGAAAATAATAGCCAATCTATCAAGGTTGGGGTCATTTCGAAGACAGTTCAGGAAGTAATTTGAATTTAAAATTGAATTTTTTAAAATAACTTTTGAAATAAATATATTATACTAGTCCTTTCAGTTTATTGAGAAGTTATTGAAATTATTGAATTGGAATTTCAGTTTACTTCCTGAATATTTACTGACTTCAATTCGAATTTACCCCAACTCTGCAATCCAGCAGTTCATGGAATTTGTAATAACACTAGACATTGAGTTATACATTACATTTGCAATATCCGGAGAGACCTAGTAGACGATCGTATTTTTTAAAATAAATTCCTCCCAAGATAATCAACAATTACTAACTCCAATAGCAGTGAGAAGCACCTGGCCAAACGTCGCACATTTATTTGTAGAAGGGCGCCACCACATGGAGATCTGGACCAGAGAAACTGGTCTGGCGCTGTTTATGGTGCTGAAAGGAATTCGCGCACGTGTGTGCGTATGTGTGTGTTTGTGTGTGTGTGTGTGTGTGTGTGTGTGTGTGTGTGTGTGTGTGAGAGAGAGAGAGAGAGAGAGAGAGAGAGAGAGAGAGACTGTTCAACTTTGTTGCGCAGTAGTTCATTGAAGTCTCTATCCTATTATTCGTTTAGCCAGAGATCACATTGCAATAGGCTACTCACCAAAGATGGGCAGCCGTGGTTTAACCGGATCAAGGGCTACTGAGACCTCGACTCTTTCGGGGATTGGTTGCGAGACCAGGCTGAAACCGCTCTGCTTCAGCGGAGCCTTGTCATAAGGATAACCTGTGGTCGTTCTTGTGTTTTGACCTCGGAAAACAAAGTCGAGGCCCCCATCCCGCGACAGCGGCGGTACAACTTCATCACTCTGAGCGTAATCTCTGGAGTAGCCCCTGAGATAGAGGGTTTCTGGGTCTTTGAGTCTTGATAACGGGTGCTGAATGTCTGGTAGTCGAAGAGAAGCAACCGAGGACAGTCTAGACATTGTATCTGTCATACGCCAGGATAAAAACGGTAGCAAATGTCACATGATGATGATAGCATAAAATAGTCCTATTTAATTATATTCGTTATTATTTCGTTAACTTATTCGTTATTAATGCTTCCTCGATAGCTTAGGCTACTCTATTCTGAAGTTCCTTCACTGCGTACGACATCAAAGGTTAACTTTTTGTGCCTCGTCTCCAACTCGAGTTGGTTTTTGCAGAATAGGCTATAGGTGCGCGGTTGCTACAGACAACAGAAAGCACTCCAGCCCTCTCCGCCAAAGTTTATTTATTGCGGTGGTAAATGGTGGGGTGGACTTGTCAACTCAAAGAACAATGGTGTTGTTCTTGGCCAATGTTATATTTTTATGTGTGCAACTTGAATCAACGTGGAAAACTGGTTGGATTTCCAAAAAAGTCATCAATGTAGGGAATTTTGTCTTTATTAAACACATTTTCCGAACTGTGGGGAATGTAATCTACATGCAACCTTAATTATACCTTATTTTTTTAAGTAGGCCAATAGCATTCGCCCCATTTAAAGTTATTTGAGTGGGTTCCAATAGCCTATTATATTATCCCTGCCTGTCAAAATGCACTGCTCGCAGTTGCTATGCAGCCTGCAAAACAACTGCTAAAATCAGTGTGCAGCAAAACCAGGGACGTGTGAGAGCATTACTCGCATTACTCGTTGCATAACTGTAGTCATATAGTGATAATAAATCCCACCTATCCATTTGCGTAATTGCGCAATTAGCCTATTGCAATGTGCGGGCACGTGCGCGTAGGATTTGGTCCCATTCCAATAGGGCATTGGTCAAGCTCCTACGCACGTCGAGAACTGAGCGACGCACTGCCAGCAGCGCTGCGCAACAAGTGTAGACTTGTAGGCTAATTATCCGTAGACATTGACGCCCCCTGCGCGCACACATGACCTATTCGTGCAAGATCTCTTGATCTCCACGCTGCAGCCATGGGTCTCATGGAAAGGCTGACACGAGGAGCATGTATAGGTTAGTAACGTTGTGCCTGGAGCTTGAAACAAGATGGGCTTCTATAATCACACAGACCCATTAGCCAGACTAGTTATCAATGGGATCCGGCTGGCATTCACCTACATTCGTATTTGTCACAGGTGAAAGGGAAAATCAATGGTCTTGGTGCAGATCTTTTATAATTAACCCGGTAATCAGGGTTGTAAGTAAAGGCAAAGCCTATAGGAAAATAGTAGGCAATATTCTTCCCACACAGTACAGACTATAGACAGCAAGTAGGCTATGACTTAATATGTCTATATGTGAAGATCTCTTTGATTCAAAACATTATTTTAGGTACATTACTGATGCATTATTGTTGTGCAAACAGAATGATTTAGTTTTGCCATCCAGAAATACCAGTAAAATAGAGTTTGATTGAATTCGACTGTTACTGTCTCAGCAACCAAGTGGAGAGGGAATGGTGTTGGCGCAATAGGGTCTTTGGCAGCAACTCCAGGTCCCTTTGTAAATTTAATTACAGGGCTTATGTTTTGTTTTCATAGGTTACTATTGTGTCGGTTAAGTCACAAACTACATAATGTTCTGCAAGAGACTATATTCGGCTGTATCCAAGCAACGATCAAACATGCTGTACTGTGTGTGAGAAATGCAAGAATAAGAGTCTGTTTTCAAAGCTGGAACACCAGTTTGGAAATGGTCAAAACCACGAACCTAAAATGTTTTGCTGAAGGTATTGGCCTAATACATACAAAACGGAGGAATACTTTCTTTCCAGGGGTGAAAGCTTGTCATAAATAGCCTTAGTTGTTAGCAGGAACAGGCCTGAAGATATGAAAAACACAAATCCATTGACAATTAATGATAATTACAAAGAAGGCCATAATCAGCACATAATATAACCTACTTCTGTGCTGTAGGTCAGATTGACATTCTGTTACATGGAGACGCGCGCGCTTCCGGCTCCTCAAAACGCATTATAGGCTACAGGTCAGGCTATGAAGCAAATCCTCACCACATCATGAATTACATCACAATGTTAAAAAGTTGGCAAGCTAAGCCAAAGTCTTCAAAGTCGCATGCATACCAGCAACAATGTCACCCTCTCGCCCTCGCTGTTAATGTGTTATTTTCGATGGCCTATTTGCGAGGCCTAACCTCTTAAATCACATTTATCAGAACAGTAAGACCTATATTGAATTATGAAGATAAATTAAAAAGCTAAGCTTAAAATTACACTTAAAAAACATAGCCTACCCATGCATTAAATGCACACTGTATCATGGTTCCCACCCTAAACTGCGATACAACTTTGCCCTAAAGAATAAATAGAGCATAAATAATAATAGATAGCTGTGATGTTGTGATGTTATTCATTAGCAGAATAAGACATATTATCTAACACCACAGTGTCATTGGAAAATTATTTGGATTTGCCCTTTAAACGTCCCCAAGTGTTCCATGAAACTTTATTTAATGGACATGGCTAAGATTTGAACCTTAACCTAGGATATTTATTTAGCCTCGTCAATCTGTTCGACGGTCTGCATATCCATCACCCCCAAATTCTCGCGATATATAGCCCAGATATATTAGGCGAGATGGAGGGGCTTCGTCCACTTGCAGGGGCGTTGGGTTTCTTTGAGGGTGTCTTGGTGAGGACTGTCTGGAACATTTTGGGTCTGACCTCTACTCCACGAGGAGGAACTTGCAAACATGTCGGACGCGGTGGTTAGCTTCATTAAGGACTTTTTGGCTGGTGGCATTGCTGCTGCCATCTCCAAGACAGCTGTTGCTCCAATTGAGAGAGTAAAGTTGTTGCTCCAGGTAAGACTGAGTGAGAATAATTGTTTTCCAGTCGCTGTCATAAAGTTAATATATTATTGGTTATCCATTGAGTGCGCAGAAGTCACACTTTTAGAGTTAGATTATAATTAAATTAGATTAATTTTGCAAATGGTTTTCATGCAGACAGACATGCGAAAAGCGCTTTGGAGACGTTTCTTACGCACGTGACTTGTCGCTGTCCAAGGTGCTATTGAGCTTTCTAATTGGATTCGATAGGACTCAGGAGTTGGCCTTTCCTTCAGGACAGAAACGGAATCATATGAATTTAAGGTCATAAAAGAAAAATGACTATTTTGAATAACAGAAAGTAAATGTATTTGATGCGTTCTTATATTTTAGTGTTGATTTCAAGTACACGTAATGCTCTGTTTCGATTAATAGGATGATAATTAATTAGGCAAAGATGTCGATACTCGTTTGGATACAAGAGCGGCGATATTTGGTTTAGGCCTAGGCTACAGCTAAATTTATCCAGACGCATGCAACCCAATACGCACAGACTGTGCTCAAGTGACATGAAGCAATGGCCTGTGTACAACGCCGCTGAGAATAGCTGATTATAACAGAAATTGCACACATACATTCATACAAACCCGTGATTATTAGTAAATTAAAGCGAATTAGGAATTTGGCCCAACAACAAACTCAATATTGTTAGCCTCTTGCTATAAGATACACACTTCAGTAGCGTAATACGAAGTAGGCCTAAAGCACAACGAGGAAATCCGATTGACATGCTTTTTTTTGCTGACTGAATTGACGCTAAATTGACACATTAATTGTCTTCTGTTATTCTATTCTCCAGGTCCAACATGCCAGCCAACAAATCACGAAGGAAATGCAGTACAAAGGGATCATGGACTGCGTCAGGAGGATCCCCAAAGAGCAAGGCTTTATCTCCTTTTGGAGAGGCAACCTGGCCAATGTGATCCGTTACTTCCCCACCCAAGCCCTCAACTTCGCTTTCAAGGACAAGTACAAGAAGATCTTCCTTGGAGGAGTGGACCAGAAGACACAGTTCTGGCGTTGGTTCGCCGGTAACTTGGCATCCGGTGGCGCAGCCGGTGCCACCTCTCTTTAGCTTCGTTTACCCACTTGACTTCGCCAGAACCAGGCTCGCGGCCGACATCGGAAAAAGCGGAGCCGAGAGAGAGTTCAGTGGTCTTGGCAGCTGTCTCAGCAAGATCTACAAAATCGACGGTATCAAGGGCCTGTACCAGGGATTCAACGTGTCTGTCCAGGGCATCATCATCTACAGAGCTGCTTACTTTGGAGTCTACGACACAGCCAAGGGTGAGCAGCATGAGCTAAAGTCAAATCATAAATCTAAGTAGCTGTTTGCAATTGGGACGTTGTTATGTAAAAGTAGTGTATTTTACAAAGAAAGGCCAGAATCTCAATTATGTTGCTCTACGTCATCTTCTAGGTATGCTGCCCGACCCCAAGAACACTCACATCTTCATCAGCTGGATGATTGCCCAGAGCGTCACCGCAGCAGCCGGTATTATTTCATACCCCTTTGACACGGTCAGACGTCGTATGATGATGCAGTCAGGACGCAAATCAGGTGAGCCAGTTGCAGGCCTACTCATTGATTCATATCAATGAATGGCCTACTGTAACTGATCCATAGAAATATTCCATTTGTTTTATGCACGCAAATTACCCAAATTACAGTAGGCCTATATATCGCATTTTAATGATCAATGTGTCAATTTCAATAGCGGACATCATGTACACTGGCACAATCGACTGCTGGAAGAAGATCGCCAAGAACGAGGGAGGCAAAGCCTTCTTCAAGGGGGCCTGGTCCAACGTGATCCGAGGCATGGGCGGCGCCTTCGTCTTGGTGCTCTACGACGAGATCAAGAAGTACACATAAACATTCACATCTCCCTAAGGAAACCCTTCACCACGTCTTAATTGTATCATATAATGATAACAGCTTGGGTGAATTATCGGGGTAGATGTGTATGCTATTGAGCCAGCCCAGGAGTTGGTTGCTCATTATTCTTCTCGCCAGTGTAATTGGTCATGTGAGCAACGCACCAACTCTGAAACCTGTATATATCTTACCCAAGATGTGCAGAAAAGCGCACATCCAGGCCTGCCAGTTGACTGTCAAACTGGTCCAGAAAAGGGATTTTTCCATTTAATTACATGCCTACTGCAAACAAAGATTGCATCCACTCTTCTCAGTTCTTTCTTTCTCTCATAGTAAGCCAAATGAATGTACTCTTCATAGCAGCCGCTGTCTTCCATGGGCCTTATGTTCCTGTGTTGTCATATCTCATGTGTCCCACAATAAACATTATTTTAATAAGAATAAAGATGAAAAATACCTACTAAGCCCTCTGCTTTGGTGCGTTCGTTTGTGGTTCATATGAGTTTTATTGAAATATTGTAATGTATACAATATTTAACATAATATACAGTATAACATAACAAGTCAAAACATTTAGGTAAGGGTTACTAGTTCCAGGCTCTGACTTGGGCTATTATAGGGTTAGCAATATCATCCATCCCATTTTCTTGGGCTGGCAATAGAGATCCTTCTTTTGGGAGCCAGCCTAGATGGGAATCATATAGCCCAGTGTCTCACCAGCTGCCAAGCTTCATAGTCTTTGTTGTTATGTACATAACAGATGCAATACAAATCTAATATTACTCTCATTTTCTCAAACAACAGGTTTTACTAGGCTATACATACACATAACTATAGATGCTGGGTGAAGGGGTGATATGAAATGGCTGTAAGTCGCTTTGGATAAAAGCGTCTGCTAAATGGCATATTATTATTATTATTATTAAAAAGACAAAAAAGGCCAACAAACTTGATGCTTCCAATACCACTACCAATATACAAATGTATTACTTTTCATGTGCCGACCCTCATAAACCAATTTATTTGAGTAAACTTATAGTACTAATTAATTACGACTACTGATTAAGTATTTTCCTTGTTATTTTCTCTATTGATGACTTATAGTGCTGGGCCAGTCATCCCTGGCAGCTAGCATGTCACTCACTTGTTGGACTTCTGACCATGACACAGCCAATCACTGGCCTATATCCCCTGCTGCTGTTGTAGCCATCGTGTGTGTGTGTGTGTGACATTATGTCATTGTGGGTGATAATTATTCATGTCCACAACATGCCAGATTTGCTGCCCGCTAAGTGTGTCTGCATTGGCAGTCTCTGTTGCCATGTGGGTGGCATGCAGCTAACTGGCCTACAAAAGACAGCTGCCACAAGTGGAAAAGTCCTGTGGATATTGTTTGAGCTCCTTTGAACACGGACAGACATGAATGGTGCGCGCAACAAGCAGTTTTATTGGAAAACGTCAAGAAATTTGCACAGGATCACAATAAAAATATATATGACTAATTCTCCCATGATATTCTGAAAAAGCTTTACTAGACCACAAAGATATAATCTCTCTTATTATTCATTATAATGTAACAACAATTACAGATAAATTGCAGAAAAGTTCCACTTGAACATATTTCACAAGAGTGCAAATACAGCATGGCATACTTAGTACTTACTCTATTCACTAAGCATACTGATAGGCACCACCTGCTAAGCTGACAAAGGAATGTATTTTTTTTTATACCTGAACCATAATAGCTATATCTAGGCTATAGCCAGGCTATATCTTCCATTACAACAGAAGCACAGTTCACAAAACTTTATAGCTGCTAGCCTTGGTCCTGGGAAGCCATAGTGAAGCAGTTTTATGAGAACGGTTGTATAACGGCAACACAATATAATTCTTACATCATATAGGACTGGTTTCCCGGAAACCCCATATTAAGCCTACTCCTGTACTAAAAAGTATGCTCCAAGAAAAAAACTCAATTCAAAGTGATTTTAGGCTCAGTCTAAATCTGGGAAACAGCCAATCAGTGTCAGATCACTTTATTTATGAATATTGTGCGCTAAAACAGAATCACTGGACAAGTGCATGATCAGAGCACAATGGGGATTTAGTTTGGACAACGTGTGACCACTTTCCAGCTTCGCACCACTCTGACACAGATCCTTCATTGTGTGGGACACTCCTAACAACCTCAATTTAACTATCTGGGGAAGAATGCCCAGAATGCCAAACTGACCTTGGAACAGTGTTTAGGGGCTACTATTGCCTTATTGGTAAGGACTTGGAAGGGCTGGGGGAGTTGGGGAATGGTGCTCCTCCCTGAGCACAGCTCTCAGGACCAGGCTGCCCGGGCTGCTGCAGCACTGGAGTGCCTGGGTAGGGGTGTGGTGGTGGTAGCGATAGCAGATGATGCCCTGGCACTGTGGTGGTGGTGGTGGTTGGTACTGCCAGGACTGGGGCTCTTTCCTGAAGAAACAACAAGACAACAGGGGTCAATACTACTACTGATTTACATACTATTACTACTACATTAATTACATACTAGTATTACAATACTACACATATGATGTACTACCTTCTCACAAATTTAACTCCCTCAATGTAAAAAGATATGAGCCATGTACATTCGAGCACTACAGTACATCACATATGACGTTTCTGGGGTGAGCTAAATATAATCCATGGGAATAAACTAACAAAAAAACAGCTTTGAGCATTTGGTATAATTTTGTACACTTTAAACACGGATAGTTCACTCAAAAACTTTATTTTAATATTTGTTCATGAAAACACTGTGCATGTCAGCAGCCACTTTCAGTACAGAGCAAAAACTGTGATGATGATGATGCATGATACTGAACATTCGTTGAAATGATCCAGTCAAAAAAGTGTTGTTTCTCCTTCTTCGTATATTGGCCATCTACCATAAACATTGTCCCACAAGGAGACGAGTTGATAAATGGCTAGTACAGGTTTTCATCTATGGACAGGTATTTGTAATATACCCAAGTTCACTGTGTTTTGTCTTTTAGAAGAGCGCAAATGGCACATGTAGCGGTAGCAAATTGTCCCAGTTCCATTGATTTCCATGCAATATTGCCGCACTATTGATTACACTAGAACAAGCTAATCCATTTCAGTCTGGAGTGACTGCTTGGTAAAAGTTAACGCGTGAGTAGGGCTGTTACGGTGACCGTATTACCGCCACACCGGCGGTCACCAGTCATTAAGGCAGTCAAATTCCACGTGACCATTTAGTCATGGTAATTAGGCTTCTCCAAGCTCTGATGCTGCTGACGGTCATTAGTAGCCTACCAAACTTGCTACCTGCCTGGTACTCGGCACTCTATTGTCCCTCTAATCACTCTGACATCAATGGAAATGTGATCGAAAATCTAATCTAACACTTCATGAGCCTCGTGTAGCTCAGTTGGTAGAGCATGGCGTTTGCAACACCAGGGTTGTGGGTTCGTTTCCCACGGGGGGCCAGTATGAAAAATTTATGCACTCACTAACTGTAAGTCGCTCTGGATAAGAGTGTCTGCTAAATGACTAAAATGTCAAATGTAAATGAGAGCCCGTGAGCTCATGTTGCGCAATATTTCTATAGGCTATGCAATTGCGTGAGAAAACAGAGAGATGGCCTCTATTAAAAGAGGAGGATCCCATCAGCTTTCTATAGGCTAGGCCTACTATATTTATTTATTTCCTAATATTAAACACATTGCTTCTCTTTACAACAGGAGTATAGCCTGCCTGGCTGGCATGAAAATGAACCACAGGAAAAGCGTCCTCCATTCGCTATTTAAGTGCATAGATTACATTATTTTTTCAACCTGCCCCTGTTTCGAGACAGGTGCATGATAATGGTCCATTCTATATCAAAACAAATTTCACATATATTTTTTTAGTATATGTAAAGACAAGATTAAATCAAGAATAGTCTGATGGGTGACAATATTAGCATATCACTGGTGAATGATATATTATATTTTAAATCGCAACGTAAAAATTATCGCATCCCACAACTGTCCCAGACTATGTTTGGAATATTTATTTCTCGCACAGAATAGAATAGGTCAACTTTTGTACTATGGGGGATAGTAGATTGATATAGGCTAGTGCTTTTGTTGTTCGTTAAGCCTACTCATCTTGTTGGCTGATGAAAAGTAAATGTGGACAGTTCTTCCAATATCTTCAATATGCGCCTCGGAATTGGATAAGGACGCGCGCAGTTGCATCCCTGATGTGTCTGTTTTCACTTGTACCATGTGAGAAAGACCCGATCACGTGACGGAGAGCCATGTAAGTGAGAGGTGCTTCGGAGCAAGCAGCATGCAGGGAGAAGGGAATTATAATTATAATATTCAGCCCAAGGGCACAACGGCAACAAATGGCATGGATTTCTTTGGGGGGCATTACGGCCACACAAAGGGGATGCGGCCGGAAAATTCGAGGCATTATCGTGCTTGTCAAATTGTGAATGAGAGAGAGACTGATGAAGTGTGTACAGCCTGCACAAAAAACAAAGCAGAGCTCATGCCTTTCATGCAACTTTTTTCAAATCATCATTAGTCACATCATGCAGCCTTAGAATGTATTAAAATCAAAACATATAGCCCAGCGTTTGTATCACAACTAAAGTTACATAAATAACTCTAAATTAAGCATATAGGAGTACTTGTTTCTTTGTTAACTTATCAACACAGAATAGCTGCATGTGCGCACTCCCTCAAATCGTTTGGAGAAAATATCCTTTCTATTTTATTCAATTGTATTCTTTATACTATAAAATACTATAAAATAATGCCATGGAATTCTAAGCAAATCTTGTCTGCTAAATGAACTAGTGTAGCCCACAGCCATATGGCATAGCCAGATCAGTACCTAACATAAGGACAACTCAGAGTATGCTATTCTGTTCTTCTGAAATAGACTACATTTTCTTCATATCATGTTTCTTTATACCTGTCTAAAATAAATAATGGATTTATTGTGAAGGTATAGGCTGTATTACATGGATTTAATAGACTTCTTAAAATGCAGATGTTCCAAAGGTCTGCATTAGAGGCTTGTAGGCTATGTGTGGAAGCCAGAAGATGCTAAATGTGTTTATGTTAATTAACAGTCAATTACCGTAAGACCGGCAGTTATTTGCTTGACAATCACCGGCTGACAAAATGTTGTGACCGCCACAGCCCTATGCGTGAGCAGTTACTAATTTAGCAAAATACAAGTAATCTGAACAATCTAAAGTGTGACACGTGTGTATACAGTAGGGAGTCATTTTTATGTTTTGGTCTTCAACATATCACAACTTATTTCAGCATATTGATTATGAATTTGGACATTTAAAACCAGTGTTTTGACACTTGGCTACAGTACATATAAAAAATACATGACAACAGGAAGCAGCAACAGCATCATTTTCAACTTATGTTTTAGTAATATAAATATAAATGTTAACATTATTTTTCAACATGATTCTACTTCATCAGGTAAAAGCCATTGAATGCTATAATTTATTTTGAAATCGTGAAAATGAGTTTGTCCTGGCTACAGTGGAAGTGCTCAGTGCTTATGATCTCGAAAACATGACATGCTAAAAAAACTGGATTATACAGTGGGGAAAAAAAGTATTTAGTCAGCCACCAATTGTGCAAGTTCTCCCACTTAAAAAGATGAGAGAGGCCTGTAATTTTCATCATAGGTACACGTCAGCTATGACAGACAAAATGAGAAAAAAAAATCCAGAAAATCACATTGAAGGATTTTTAATGAATTTATTTGCAAATTATGGTGGAAAATAAGTATTTGGTCATCTACAAACAGGCAAGATTTCTGGCTCTCACAGACCTGTAACTTCTTCTTTAAGAGGCTCCTCTGTCCTCCACTCGTTACCTGTATTAATGGCACCTGTTTGAACTTGTTATCAGTATAAAAGACACCTGTCCACAACCTCAAACAGTCACACTCCAAACTCCACTATGGCCAAGACCAAAGAGCTGTCAAAGGACACCAGAAACAAAATTGTAGACCTGCACCAGGCTGGGAAGACTGAATCTGCAATAGGTAAGCAGCTTTGTTTGAAGAAATCAACTGTGGGAGCAATTATTAGGAGATGGAAGACATACAAGACCACTGATAATCTCCCTTGATCTGGGGCTCCACGCAAGATCTCACCCCGTGGGGTCAAAATGATCACAAGAATGGTGAACAAAAATCCCAGAACCACACAGGGGGACCTAGTGAATGACCTGCAGAGAGCTGGGACCAAAGTAACCAAGCCTACCATCAGTAACACACTACGCCGCCAGGGACTCAAATCCTGCAGTGCAAGACGTGTCCCCCTGCTTAAGCCAGTACATGTCCAGGCCTGTCTGAAGTTTGCTAGAGTGCATTTGGATGATCCAGAAGAGGATTGGGAGAATGTCAGATGAAACCAAAATATAACTTTTTGGTAAAAACTCAACTCGTCGTGTTTGGAAGACAAAGAATGCTGAGTTGCATCCAAAGAACACCATACCTACTGTGAAGCATGGGGGTGGAAACATCATGCTTTGGGGCTGTTTTTCTACAAAGGGACCAGGACGACTGATCCGTGTAAAGGAAAGAATGAATGGGGCCATGTATCGTGAGATTTTGAGTGAAAACCTCCTTCCATCAGCAAGGGCATTGAAGATGAAACGTGGCTGGGTCTTTCAGCATGACAATGATCCCAAACACACCGCCCGGGCAACGAAGGAGTGGCTTCGTAGAAGCATTTCAAGGTCCTGGAGTGGCCTAGCCAGTCTCCTGATCTCAACCCCATTGAAAATCTTTGGAGGGGAGTTGAAAGTCTGTGTTGCCCAGCGACAGCCCCAAAACATCACTGCTCTAGAGGAGATCTGCATGGAGGAATGGGCCAAAATAGCAGCAACAGTGTGTGAAAACCTTGTGAAGACTTACAGAAAACGTTTGACCTGTGTCATTGCCAACAAAGGGTATATAACAAAGTATTGAGAAACGTTTGTTATTGACCAAATACTTATTTTCCACCATAATTTGCAAATAAATTCATTAAAAATCCTACAATGTGATTTTCTGGATTTTTTTTTCTCATTTTGTCTGTCATAGTTGACGTGTACCTATGATGAAAATTACAGGCCTCTCTCATCTTTTTAAGTGGGAGAACTTGCACAATTGGTGGCTGACTAAATACTTTTTTTCCCCACTGTATTAACAGTGGACTAATGGAAAAAATACCAAAATATGTTTTGAGTAAAGTGGTCCTTTAAAAGAACAAAAATAAAAGATGCAAATTCAGACTCTCTTAATAAATGACAGGAATAAGTATGGTCTTAGGGCTATTGAGAGCTTTTGAGCATCCGTTCTTCAGAGAGGTTACCTGGTGACGTTCTGCTGGAGGGCCGCTCCATCTTGGATGGCGATCTGTCCATGGCAGAGAGCGAGGTGGCGATGCCCAGGTATCCGGCTTGGCGCTGGTAGTCTGCCAGCTGCTCTGCCCTCTTCATGCCCCGGGTGGGCCTCACTGACTCTAGCCTCCGCAGGAAAGCCTGGTGAGAAAGGGTGGTAACAATTTACTTTTATTTTTATTTATTTTTATTTAACCTTTATTTAACCAGGTAAGCCAGTTGAGAACAAGTTCTCATTTACAACTGCGACCTGGCCAAGATAAAGCAAAGCAGTGCGATAAAAACAACAACACAGAGTTACATATGGGGTAAAACAAAACATAAAGTCAAAAATACAACAGAAAATATATATACAGTGTGTGCAAATGTAGCAAGTTATGGAGGTAAGGCAATAAATAGGCCATGGTGCAAAATAATTACAATTAGTATTAACACTGGAATGATAGATGTGCAAGAGATGATGTGCAAATAGAGATACTGGGGTGCAAATGAGCAAAATAAATAACAACATGGGGATGAGGTAGTTGGGTGGGCTAATTTCAGATGGGCTGTGTACAGGTGCAGTGATCGGTAAGCTGCTCTGACAACTGATGCTTAAAGTTAGTGAGGGAGATAAGATTCTCCAGCTTCAGAGATTTTTGCAATTCGTTCCAGTCATTGGCAGCAGAGAACTGGAAGGAATGGCGGCCAAAGGAGGTGTTGGCTTTGGGGATGACCAGTGAGATATACCTGCTGGAGCTAAGATAAGGCGGGGATTTGCCTAGCAGTGATTTATAGATGGCCTGGAGCCAGTGGGTTTCGCGACGAATATGTAGTGAGGACCAGCCAACAAGAGCGTACAGGTCACAGTGGTGGGTAGTGTATGGGGCTTTGGTGACAAAACGGATGGCACTGTGATAGACTACATCCAATTTGCTGAGTAGAGTGTTGGAGGCTATTTTGTAAATGACATCGCCAAAGTCAAGGATCGGTAGGATAGTCAGTTTTACGAGTGCATGTTTGGCAGCATGAGTGAAGGAGGCTTTGTTGCGAAATAGGAAGCCGATTCTAGATTTAACTTTGGATTGGAGATTCTTAATGTGAGTCTGGAAGGAGAGTTTACAGTCTAACCAGACACCTAGGTATTTGTAGTTGTCCACATACTCTAGGTCAGACCCGTCGAGAGTAGTGATTCTAGTCGGGTGGGCAGGTGCCAGCAGCGTTCGATTGAAGAGCATGCATTTAGTTTTACTAGTGTTTAAGAGCAGTTGGAGGCTACTGAAGGAGTGTTGTATGGCATTGAAGCTTGTTTGGAGGTTTGTTAACACAGGTGTCCAATGAAGGGCCAGATGTATACAAAATGGTGTCGTCTGCGTAAAGGTGGATCTGAGAGTCACCAGCAGCAAGAGCGACATCATTGATATACACGGAGAAAAGAGTCGGCCCAATAATTGAACCCTGTGGCACCCCCATAGAGACTGCCATAGGTCCAGACAACAGGCCCTCCGATTTGACACATTGAACTCTGAGAAGTAGTTGGTGAACCAGGCGAGGCAGTCATTTGAGAAACCAAGGCTATTTAGTCTGCCAATAAGAATGTGGTGGTTGACAGAGTCGAAAGCCTTGGCCAGGTCGATGAAGACGGCTGCACAGTACTGTCTATTATCAATCGCGGTTATAATATCATTTAGAACCTTGAGCGTGGCTGAGGTGCACCCATGACCAGCTCGGAAAACGGATTGCATAGCGGAGAAGGTACGGTGGGATTCGAAATGGTCGGTGATCTGTTTGTTAACTTGGCTTTCAAAAACTTTCGAAGGGCAGGGCAGGATGGATATAGGTCTGTAACAGTTTGGATCTAGAGTGTCACCCCCTTTGAAGAGGGGGATGACCGGCGCAGCTTTCCAATCTCTGGGGATCTCAGAGCGTTACGAAAGAGAGGTTGAACAGGCTAGTAATAGGGGTTGCGACAATTTCGGCAGCTAGTTTTAGAAAGAAAGGGTCCAGATTGTCTAGCCCAGATGATTTGTAGGGGTCCAGATTTTGCAGCTCTTTCAGAACATCAGCTGTCTGAATTTGTGTGAAGGAGAAGCGGGGGTGGGCATGGGCAAGTTGCAGCGGAGGGTGCAGAGCTGGTGGCCGGGGTAGTGGTAGCCAGGTGGAAAGCATGGCCAGCCTTAGCAAAATGCTTGTTGAAATTCTCGATTATTGTAGATTTATCGGTGGTGATAGTGTTTCCAAGCCTCAGTGCAGTGGGCAGCTGGGAGGAAGTGATCTTATACTCCATGGACCCCAAAACCTTTTGGAGTTAGTGCTACAGGATGCACATTTCTGTTTGAAAAAGTTAGCCTTTGCTTTCCTAACTGCTTGTGTATATTGGTTCCTAACTTCCCTGAAAAGTTGCATATCGCGGGGGCTATTTGATGCTAATGCAGTACGCCACAGGATGTTTTTGTGCTGGTCAAGGGCAGTCAAGTCTGAGGAGAACCAGGGGCTATATCTGTTCTTTGTTCTGTATTTTTTGAATGGGGCATGTTTATTTAAGATTGAGAGGAAATTACTTTTAAAGAACAACCAGGCATCCTCTACTGACGGAATGAGATCTATATCCATCCAGGATACCTGGGCCAGGTCAATTAGGAAGGCCTGCTCGCTAAAGTGTTTTAGGGAGCGTTTGACAGTGATGAGGGGTGGTCGTTTGACCGCGGACCCGTTACGGACACAGGTAAAAAGACAGTGATCGCTGAGATCCTGGTTGAAGACAGCGGAGGTGTATTTAGAGGGTAAGTTAGTCAGGATGATATCTATGAGGGTACCCATGTTTACGGATTTAGGGTTGTACCTGGTAGGTTCGTTGATAATTTGTATGAGATTGAGGGCATCTAGTTTGGATTGTAGGATGGCCAGGGTGTTAAGCATATCCCAATTTAGGTCACCAAGCAGTACGAACTCTGAGGATAAATGGGGGCAATCAATTCACATATGGTGTCCAGGGCACAGCTGGGGGGCTGAGGGGGTCTGTAGCAAGCGGCAACAGTGAGAGACTTATTTCTGGAAAGGTGGATTTTTAGAAGTAGAAGGTCAAACTGTTTGGGCACAGACCTGGATAGTATGATAGAGCTCTGCAGGCTATCTCTACAGTAGATTGCAACTCCACCCCCTTTGGCAGTTCTATCTAGACGGAAAATGTTGTAGTTGGGGATGAACATTTCTGAATTTTTGGTGGCCTTCCTAAGCCAGGATTCAGACACTGCTAGAATGTCAGGGTTGGCGGAGTGTGCTAACGCAGTGAATAACTCAAACTTAGGAAGTAGACTTCTGATGTTAACGTGCAGAAAACCAAGGCTTTTACGGTTACAGAAGTCAACAAATGATAGCTCCTGGGGAGTAGGAGTGATACTGGGGGCTGCAGGGCCTGGGTTAGCCTCTACCTCACCAGAGGAACAGAGGAGGACTAGAATAAGGATACGGCTAAAGGCTTTAAGAACTGTTCTTCTAGTGCGTTGGGTACAGAGAATAAAGGGGGCAGATTTCCGGGCGTTGTAGAAAAGATTCAGGGCATTATGTACAGACAAGGATATGGAAGGATATGAGTACAGTGGAGGTAAACATAAGCATTGGGTAACAATGAAAGAGAGAGCATCACTGGAGGCACCGATTGAGCCGGTCTCGGCATGTATGGGGGGTGGAACAAAGGAACTATTTGAGGCAGTTTGAGAGGGACTTGGGGTTCTACAGTGAAATTGTATAATAAGAACTAACTGGAACAGCAATAGGCAAGGCATATTGACATGGGAGAGAGGCATAAAGCAATCACAGGTGTTATTAGAGAGAGCTAAGACAACAACTGGTAATGGCGATAAAGTTTGGGCTGATGCTAAACAGAATAAACAGGACAGGGTACCGTGTAAAGGAACAGTCCAGCAGGCATCAGCTGTGCAGCTGAGTGATCATAAGGTCCAGTGAACAGCAATATGTGAGTCCGAGAGCAGTTCAAATTTGTGCTTCAGCACAGCGAGCAGGAAGCACGGTTGTAGTTTGCGTGTGCTAGCGGGCCGGGGCTAGCAGATGGATCTTCGTGGTCGTCGCAACTGGAAGCCTGTTGAAACCACAGACGATTACGTCGGCAGACCAGTCGTGATGGATCGGCAGGGCTCCGTGTCAACTCTAGGAGGTCCTGTCCGGTTGACAGAGAGGTAGATAGCCGGGAGATGTGCCTGACTCAAGAATAGCTCAAGGCTGATTAGCCAACAACAACGTTCATTTGGTTGCAGCTAGCTAGATGCGATTATCCAGAGTTAATGGTCCAGCGATTCAGTGATTCCGGCAGAAAATCCGATAGGTTCTGGGTCGATAACTCGCTGTGCAGACAGTGCAGACTGGCCGATAGCCACGGACAATGGAGAAAAGCCACTAACGGTGGCTAATAGCAAGTAGCTAGTTAGCTGGTTAGCTGGCTACTCCCGTCCGGTAGACAGAGAGGTAGATAGCCGGGGCTAGCTCAAGGCTCATGGCTAACTAGTGCTACGGGGGCAGTGGTGATTAGCCTACAGCAACCATTCGACATCCATTCGGTTGCAGCTAGCTAGATCCGGTGTTATGGTCCAGTGATTCAGTTATTCCGGCAGAAAATCTGATGTTCTGGGTGAAAACCGCTAACGTTGGCTAATAGCAAGTAGCTAGTTAGCTAGTTATCTGGCTGGCTGGCTAGTTTCAACTGGAGATTCTAGATAAAGGTGAGTAAATAATAGAATCCGTTCTGCATTGAGTGAGGCGGGTTGCAGGAAAGTATATTTAGTAGAAGGATGAAAAGTGTGATAGGGAAATATATACGTAAAATACAAAAAAAAATACAAAAAACAGGCTTTTTACATGGACACACAAGAGAACACGACCGCACTGCTACGCAATCTTACGTAAAGGGTACCTGTATAATGTCTTCCTAAGACATTCATAACCTATACATACCACATTTATATGCAGCACATATGCCAATTGCAAGACATACCTTTTGGTACTGCAAAGAATTCAACACCATAAGTAATTATCTGGTACCGAATGATATACAGTATAAGCTAATAGTGTTTCAAAAAGGTAAATATTGTGTAATTGTGTATTCAAAATGACATACAGACCACTTTGTCTATTTTGATAATGCCAGCCCAGTGTCATTGATAGAGTAGGCAGCTGCAGGCATGCTGCACACCCATAATATAATTAGCACACTTCAGTCAAACAAAATGGATCTGTCAACAGTGTCAAAGGTAACAAGCCTTACAAATCCACTGGACATGAGCCATTACCATTATACATCCACTCCAAAGCCCAGACAATTTAGTCTCTTAAAGCGGCAATCAGCAGTTGAAACAATAACAAAGCGTTATCCCCACCAATGTTGTAGGTATAAAGTGGGAGGATGGGGCTGGAGAAATGTAACCACTCTCAAATTCAAAGACAGAGCTATGGATGCAAGGACTGACCATCCATGATATAAAAATTATAGTTTTAAATGTTTTTTTATGCTATACAGTATTTGTTTACATTTACTTTGTTTACAAACACTGGAGTAAAACAAGCTTATATTTTGGGTTCTGACAAAAGGTGAACTAAGCTCATGAGGCATTTATAAGTAATATTCTTCAAGAATCAATGGGTACATATCATTAATTTATACAGTGCATTCGGAAAGTATTCAGAGCCCTTGACTTTTTCCACATTTTGTTACGTTACAGCCTTATTCTAAAATGTATTAAAACAATTTAAAAAATCCTCAATCTACACACAATACCCAATAATGAAAAAGCGAAAACAGGTATATATAATTTTTTTGCAAAGAAAATGAACAAATAAATACAATAAAAATACCTTATTTACATAAGTATTCAGACCCTTTGCTATGAGACTTGAAATTGAGCTCAGGTGCATCCTGTTTCCATTGATCACCCTTGAGATGTTTCTACAACTTGATTGGAGTCCACCGGTGGTAAATTCAACTGATTGGACATTATTTGGAGAGGCACACACCTGTCTATATAAGGTCCCACAGTCGACAGTGCATGTCAGAGCAAAAACCAAGCCATGAGGTCAAAGGAATTGTCTATAGAGCTCCGAGATAGGATTCTGTTGAGGCACAGATCTGGGGAAGGGTACCAAAAAATGTCTGCAGCATTGAAGGTCCCCAAGAACACAGAGGCCTCCATCATTCTGAAATGGAAGAAGTTTGGAACCACCAAGACTCTTCCTAGAGCTGGCCGCCCAGCCAAACTGAGCAATTGGGGTAGAAGGGCCTTGGTCAGGGAGGTGACCAAGAACCCGATGGTCACTCTGACAGAGCTCCAGAGTTCCTCTGTGGAGATGGGAGGACCTTCCAGACCTGAAAATAGCTGTTCAGCGACGCTCACCATCCAACCTGACAGAGCTTGAGAGGATCTGCAGAGAAGAATGGGAGAAACTCCCCAATATACAGGTGTGCCAAGCTTGTAGCGTAATACCCAAGAAGACTCGAGGCTGTAATCTCTGCCAAAGGTGCTTCAACAAAGTACTGAGTAAAGGGTCTGAATACTTACGTAAATGTGATATTTCAGTTTTTTCTTTTTATAAATTAGCAAAAATGAATAAAAACCTTAATTTCCTTTGTCATTATGGGTTATTATGTGTAGATTGATTACGGTAGTTTTTATAATTTTTTTAATCAATTTTAGAATAAGGCTGTAAAGTCACAAAATGTGGAAATAGTCAAGGGGTCTGAATACTTTCCGAATGCACTGTAAGTCCAAAACTGGATATAGCAACTGTTGATTGCCCCTTTAAAGGCAGACTCAGCAGCAAAACAGCAGAGAAGTTGATCCTCGTGCTTCAACGCTCTTAGTTGTTGCGGAAATTCAACCACTATGCTGTTTACTTTCTGCATCTACGTCATATCGCTAACTCTACCTTTAACACATGATTGACAAAAGATGATGGTATCTGGACATGTCTCGATTTGCGACAGCCGCAAAGAATGTGTGCTGGTAGTTGGGTAAAAACACAACATACGTACATTAACTGTGAACACCGTATGTCTACTGCACAGCTTTTGTATGCGTGTGAGTGAGTGAGAGAGAGAGTCAGTGAGTGAGTGAGTAAGAGAAAGAGAGAGAGAGACTACTATTCAACTTATGTTGTGCAGTAGTTCATTCAGAGATGGATTTTGTTAGATCCGGTCAATAAGATGAGCATGCAGATGAGGTTCTATGATATCATAGATCCACCCCCCCACCCCCAACCCTCACACCCCTTTTCCATTCCTTGTGACATTACACGTGAGCAACACTTTGCTGACTTATGAGGCTTTGGGTTCCTCTCCCTAATTTAACTGGTTGGTTGGCCCTTAGCCATGACCTTGCCCTTATTGGAGGTACATGGCACGAATTCATACTAACTCTTCCTTACACACAGTCCACACTAATTAAAACTACTTGACCCCTCCGATCATGTCCAATAGCTAGGTCTCTTGCAAATTGAAATAAAATCTATGAGAAACTGGATAAATAAAAGTGAAAATTAAACTAAAGTATTAGCCAAATACATTACCAAAACACAAACAAATGTTGCATATTTTAAGGTCATCGTGGCAGGATCATATGGCATTTTTATATACATTTCAACTATCTAATAAGACTTCTCGTACACTGTGAGTAGACTGTTCATGTAGAAACAGAAACATTTCCAAGGCCATACCACCAGAGACCTTAATGAAACTGGGAGAGAGGATAGTGAGCCCTGAAAAGCAGAGGTTAAAACGTGGCCCATTGAGAGTAAAAATAACCAGTGCTCAGCCAGTAGCTCAAAATGTCACATGCAGTCACGCTCCCACCAACAAGCCCTTTGGAGAGGAGATCTCAGTAAGTGAGACCGTCAGGAAGAACTAGGAATGGAAACGGGAAAGGGTAAGAATGGTCCCCCACATGTCATAGGAGGCAGAATTGACCGGTACTATATCTAAACTCCTTGCTAGAAAATATATAGAACATGTTTAGTGTAAACCAATACAATCTCTCAGACAGTGTGTATAACAATATCATAAAACATGCATAGAGCCAGGTATTCATATCTCTCTCAGGTCACACTTTGGATAGTCCCAAATTATGATCTACAGATGGTCAAACTATCTGTTGATATGCAACTGCTTGCTAAAGTTAGGGTTAGAATAAGGGTTAGGTTAAGGTTAAGGACAGGGTTAGGGCTAGTGTTAGTGGATGGTTAGTTTAAATATTGTTGATGGTAATTGAACATCTACTGAACATCTACAAACCATCTACTTGGGACTATCCAAATAAAGTGATACCTTCTCTCAAACTATATAGTGTACAATGAAAGAGGGACAGTCAACTACCCTGAACAACTCCAATGCTGGACAAATGAGCCGTCTGTCAATGGAGAGACAGAGAGTGAGCGAGTTTGTGTGAGGAGTGTATATACATCACACGGTATATTCAATTACCACACTAAGAATAGAGGGAGGGAGGGAGTGAGGGAGGGAGGGAGGGAGGGAGGGAGGGAGGGAGGGAGGGAGGGAGGGAGGGAGGGAGGGAGGGAGGGAGGGAGAGAAAACTCCTCAAGAGGGGTGAGGAGAGTAAGAGAGAGCGAGCGAAAGAGAGCACTGCAAGACAGCTACAGTACTGTACAGCCTGTCCCAGCCAGCAGACTGACTGCTCATTGCACAATAACATTGGGAGTTTTAGAGATAAAAGGGTAACTTTTTGACATATAGGATGACATATGACTAATCACTGCAAACAATGAGCATTTTGGGATCAATTTCCCATTTATTTTTTTACAAATTAATATAAAATGAAAAGCTGAACTGAGTCATTAAGTATTCAACCCCTTTGTTATGGCAAGCCTAAATAGGTTCAGCAGTCACATAATAAGTTGCATGGTCTCACTGTGTGTGCAATAATAGTGTTTAACATGATTTTTGAATGACTACCTCATCTCTGTACCCCACACATGCAATTATCTGTAAAGTCCCTCAGTCAGGCAGTGAATTTCAAAAACAGATTCAACCACAAAGACCAGGGAGGTTTTCCAATGCCTCGCAAAGAAGGGCACCTATTGGTAGACGGGTAAAAAAAAAGAAGCAGACATTGAATATCCCTTTGAGCATGATGAAGTTATTAATTACACTTTGGATGGTGTATCAATACACCCAGTTACTACAAAGATACAGGCGTCCTTCCTAACTCTGTTGCCGGAGAGGAAGGAAACCACTCAGGGATTTCACCATGAGGCCAATGATTACTTTAAAACAGTTACAGAGTTTAATGGCTGACAGGAGAAAACTGAGGATGGATCAACAACATTGATCTGCAAGATGGTGCCGACAGACATGGAAGCTCTGCTTCTAGCGCCTACGCAACTTTGCAGTATTGTTTTTTTGTGTGATATTTCTTACATTATTGGCCCAGAACGTTTTCGTCCTAATATTTATATATTTCTTAATTCCATTCTTTTACTTTTAGATTTGTGTATATTGTTGTGAATTGTTAGATAGGTTAGTATTTTCAAATCAAATCAAATTGTACTGGTCACATACACATTTTTAGCAGATGTTATTGCGGGTGTATAACATCTGCTAAAAGTGTATGTGACCAATATTTGATTTGATTTGAAAATACTAACCTAATTGACAGAGGGAAAAGAAGGAAGCCTGTACAGAATAAAAATATTCCAAAACATGTTTGCAACAAGGCACTAAAGTAATACTGCAAAAAATGTGGCAAAGTGATTTAACCTTTTGTCCCAAATACAAAGTGCTATGTCTGGGGCAAATCCAATACAACACTGAGTACCACTCTCCATATTTTTAAGCATAGTGGTGGCTACATCATTTTTTATTTTTTTGGTCATTTAGCAGACGCTCAGGAGCAATTAGGGTTAAGTGCCTTGCTCAAGGGCACATTGACAGATTTTTCACCTAGTCGGCTCGGGGATTAGAACCAGCGACCTTTCGGTTACTGGCACAACGCTCTTAACCACTAAGCTACCTGCCGCCCATCATGTTATGGGTATGCTTGTAATCCTTAAGGACTGGGGAGTGTTTCAGGATAAAAAATAAACAAAATAGAGCGAGGCACAGGCTAAATCCTAGAGGAAAACCTGGTTCAGTCTGCTTTCCTCCAGACACTGGGAGATAAATTCACCTTTCAGTAGGACAATAACCTAAAACAGAAGGCAGTGGAGTTGCTTACCAAGAAGTCAGTGAATGTTCCTGAGTGGCCGAATTGCAGTTTTGACTTAAATCTGCTTGAAAATCTATGGCAAGACTTGAAAATGGTTGTCTAGCAATGATCAACAACCAATTTTACAGAGTTTAAAGAATTTTGAAAAGAATAATTGGCTAATATTGTCCAACCCATGTGTACAAAGGTCTTAAATACTTACCCAGAAAGACTCACAGCGGTAATCGCTGCCAAAGGTGATTCTAACATGTATTAACTCAGGGGTGTAAATGAGATATTTCATTTTCAATAAATTAGCACAACATTTTTTTTTACATGTTTTCACTTTGTCATTATGGGGTATTGTGTGTAGATGGGTGAGAAAAAAAAGCTATTTAATACATTTTGAATTCAACTAACACAACAAAATGTGGAATGGGTCAAGGGGTATTAATACTTTCTGAATATAATATGCCATTTAGCAGATGCTTTTATCCAAAGCGACTTACAGTAATGCGTGCGTGCATACATTTTTACATATGGGTGGTCCCGGGGATCGAACCCACTACCCTGGCGTTACAAGCGCCATGCTCTAACAATTGAGCTACAGAGGACTGTATCTAAATATGTAAAATAGCTTAACTATCCCTTTAAAAAGTGGTGCTAGAGTCAAGAGAGACTATGCTGCTCCCAATACTTAAGGTTAATTTTAAATCCCTCAATTATACCACATCCATATGGGGGTGTCGAACAGTGCAATTGTAAAGATGCCCCTTTCTGCGTCGACACGTCACCCTATGTGAGGTTTACTAGATTGTACTTTCCATTAGTGACCACCTTAGCAATTATTATTTTAATGGAATGGCTTTTTTATGTCTCAGTGCATAATTGTGTTTAATATTTAAATATAGTAATCTGTGCCATACAACCTTTACATTTACAGTGTTTAAAACCATTATCTCTCTTAGTGCAGGGCTGTGGGAGTAAAGGTTGGGGTTGGCCTTGAACTCTATATAATGTAAATCTGTGCTGCCACCACTGTTGTGTCCACTGCCACCTGCTACCGTCTCTCTGTGGCCGTCCCGTGTCTGCTTTCACTGACCGGCCTGTGCTCTCAGACACACAGACAGCAGACACACCCCTGGCAATCCTCCCTGAATAGGCTCTCCCTCTAAACACACACACACACACATATGTGCATGAACAAACACATGCATGGACACACAACCATCACACACACACACACACACACACAGTTCAAAAGATTCAGTTTCACACACATCAAACAGGTGGCTCCGTGGCGCAATGGATAGCGCATTGGACTTCTAGGCTTGTGAATGTGAGGTGATTCAAAGGTTGTGGGTTCGAGTCCCACCGGAGTCGTACTTTTTAAAAAACATTGTGATACAGGAAAATGTACAAAGGAAAATATGATACTGGAAGACAAAACATTTCTTAATTACTGTTTTAGCTAATTTTAGTTGTTAAAAGTAGTATTGCATTTTGAAAGACACTTGAGTAAGGCTAAATTCTGATACGTATCTTTGGCTAAATACATATAATATTTCTCAACGATCGAATAAAACACTTATATTTGTGTGAGCTATATTTAACATAAATCCGAAAGATAGTAGCCTACATAATTTTGTACAATGAAAGAAATAGGCCTATTGTTAACTGTGTTTTTTAGAGAACTGAATGAATGGTCTAGCCTAGTGAATGGTCTAGCCTAGTGGTTAGAGCTGCTGCTTTCAGAATCCATTACACAGTGAGCACGGTTACATGCACACAATAATGCCATTATTGTGGATAGTCAGGTTAATATAATAGTTTGTTTAAAAC
This sequence comes from Coregonus clupeaformis, assembly GCF_020615455.1. Lineage (NCBI taxonomy): Eukaryota > Metazoa > Chordata > Actinopteri > Salmoniformes > Salmonidae > Coregonus > Coregonus clupeaformis. Next base: position 36,648 of record NW_025534908.1, read on the forward strand.
GTTTACATACTTTACAAGAAGAATGATTTCTCTAATAATCCTGTTTACATGGACACATCTGAAATCAGGCTACTGATGGGATTTTTTATAAATGCAAAAAAAAAAAAAATCGGCAATCAATCGGCAATCAACCATGTTATTTTTGCAAATACTTTTGATTCTGAGCTCGGACATATAAAGTTTGTATATGAATTTTTTTTTATATGATGTATACTTTCAATTTTTCAAAACTCACTTCACTCGCGCTTAAGAGGGAGGCTTGCGCTACCCGGTGCTAGCACATGCGCAGATCTAATACACTGTATGCTTAGTTCGATTATGACCTTACGGCGATTAAGATAAGCAGAGTAAGGTGTTTACATGACTAATGCCATAATCAGTTTCATATCAAATTATTAGTGTGCACGTAAACGTACTCAGTGTTGGCTTGGGTTTGAATCCGCCCACCCTTATAATTTAAAACTCCTCTCCCTTCTTTCCTGGCTCTCTCTAGTTATCACTGTCCAATAAAGAGAAAATATGGAAGGAGTGGGACTTGCATTGCAAAAGTTGATTAATCAGTCGCTCGTAATACAGTCATCCTTGTATCTTCATTTTCTCTCATAATATTATGACTCAATTCAGTCAAACTTGTATGGTGATATCAACGCAGTAGCCAAAAATTTTTTGCCCAATTGTCAAACAAAATCAGTGAATGTCTTGTTTTATTACCAGGTAGAATCCCCTCACAACAGTGGCTGGCCGCCAGTTCATTTTAAGATGAGGGAGGACCATTTTTTTTTCATGAGCATGGCCTTATTTCTATTACAGCATATTGGATGACTGTCATTCATATTCCATTCACCCAGTTCAATGTAACAGTGATAGGTTTAGGCTACTACACGATACTCAAATCTTCCCTATACCCATCATGAGGTTGCTACAACCAAGCCTATGAATGAAAGTTTACAACGTAGGTGTCACACTAGCCTTCGCTTTGGCTCCCCCTCCTGTCCAGCTCAGGCATTCGGCGTCGCCGGCCTTCTAGCTGCTGCCGAACCTACTGCTGGCAAACGCCCTTCACTCATCAACCCCGGACTTGTCTCGTCATCATTACACACACCTGGTTCCAATCCCCACTCTATCACTGTATATACTCCCTCTGCCATTTGTCTTTGTCGGTCATTGTATATGTAACTTGGAATCTCTCTACTATTTCCTGAGTACTTTATATTTTGCACTTCGGGTTCGCTCTGTACCTTTTTGTTTATGAAGATATATTTTGAGCACAACAGCATTTGGGTTTCGTCCCGCTTTCATCTACGGTGCTTAAATAAATTCAGTAGTTCTAAACCTGCGACTGCCTCTTGCCTACTCCGCTCTACACCTGTGACAGTAGGTGCACACAGGTTGAGAGACAAATGTGGTTACTACATGATTCCATATGTGTTATTTCATAGTTTATGTCTTCACTATTATTCTACAATGTAAAAAAATAAAGAAAAACCCTTGAATGAGTAGGTGTGTCCAAACTTTGACTGGTACTGTATATCTCTCTTGCTTCTCCTTCAGTTTGGAAAAAATGTATTTGTTCAAAACTATTCAACTATTGTCTTTCTCTGAGTCAACTACTCACCGCATTTTATGCACTGCAGTGCTATCTAGCTGTAGCTTATAATTTCAGTACTAGATTAATTCTCTGATCCTTTGATTGGGTGGACAAAATGTCAGTTCATGCTGCAAGAGCTCTGATAGGTTGGAGGATGTCCTCCGGAAGTTGTCATAATTACTGTGTAAGTCTATGGAAGGGGGTGAGAACCATGAGCCTCCTAGGTTTTGTATTGAAGCCAATATACCCAGAGGAGGACGGAAGCTAGCTGTCCTCTAGCTACACCATGGTGCTAAACTACAGAGTGCTGTTGAGGATACCGTAGACCTTCTTTGCAAAATAGTGTGTTTTAATCAATTATTTGGTGACGTGATTATATTTAGTATAGTTTTATCTAAAAATGATCACTTTAATGTTTACAATTTGTATGAAATTCACTGAGGAGGATGGTCCTCCCCTTCCTCCTCTGAGGAGCCTCCACTGCCTCACAAGCAGATGATTATAGTTTTTAGACTAAAAGTGTGTGTGCACGCAGGCAGCAGTTTGTGTGAAAATGGAACCGAAATGTCCATTACATATGTTTTCCTGAAACTGCACATAGAAATTGTCCTTTGGAGGATTGTTTGGGACTTTGGGTTTAGCCAGCAAGGCCTCATTTAAGGACGTTAGAACTTTTAGTCTGTAACATAACATAACATGGAACAGATCTGGGCAGTAAAGAGTTACTTTTTCAAAATGCCTTTGCTGCATCAAGGTACAGTGGGGAGAACAAGTATTTGATACACTGCCGATTTTGCAGGTTTTCCTACTTACAAAGCATGTAGAGGTCTGTAATTTTTATCATAGGTACACTTCAACTGTGAGAGACGGAATCTAAAACAAAAACACAGAAAATCACATTGTATGATTTTTCAGTAAATCATTTGCATTTTATTGCATGACATAAGTATTTGATACATCAGAAAATCAGAACTTAATATTTGGTACAGAAACCTTTGTTTGCAATTACAGAGATCATACGTTTCCTGTAGGTCTTGACCAGGTTTGCACACACTGCAGCAGGGATTTTGGCCCACTCCTCCATACAGACCTTCTCCAGATCCTTCAGGTTTCGGGGCTGTCGCTGGGCAATATGGACTTTCAGCTCCTCCAAAGATTTTCTATTGGGTTCAGGTCTGGAGACTGGCTAGGCCACTCCAGGACCTTGAGATGCTTCTACGGAGTCACTCCTTAGTTGCCCTGGCTGTGTGTTTTGGGTCGTTGTCATGCTGGAAGACCCAGCCACGACCCATCTTCAATGCTCTTACTGAGGGAAGATACATGGCCCCATCCATCCTCCCCTCAATACGGTGCAGTCGTCCTGTCCCCTTTGCAGAAAAGCACCCCCAAAGAATGATGTTTCCACCTCCATGCTTCACGGTTCGGATGGTTTTCTGGGGTTGTACTCATCCTTCTTCTTCCTCCAAACACGGGCGAAGTGGAGTTTAGACCAAAAAGCTCTATTTTTGTCTCATCAGACCACATGACCTTCTCCCATTCCTCCTCTGGATCATCCAGATGGTCATTGGCAAACTTCAGACGGGCCTGGACATGCGCTGGCTCGAGCAGGGGGACCTTGCGTGCGCTGCAGGATTTTAATCCATGACGGCGTAATGTGTTACTAATGGTTTTCTTTGAGACTGTGGTCCCAGCTCTCTTCAGGTCATTGACCAGGTCCTGCCGTGTAGTTCTGGGCTGTTCCCTCACCTTCCTCATGATCATTGATGCCCCACGAGGTGAGATCTTGCATGGAGCCCCAGACCGAGGGGTGATTGACCGTCATCTTGAACTTCTTCCATTTTCTAATAATTGCGCCAACAGTTGTTGCCTTCTCACCAAGCTGCTTGCCTATTGTCCCTGTAGCCCATGTGCAGGTCTACAATTTTATCCCTGATGTCCTTCACAGCTCTCTGATCTTGGCCATTGTGGAGAGGTTGGAGTCTGTTTGATTGAGTGTGTGGACAGGTGTCTTTTATACAGGTAACGAGTTCAAACAGGTGCAGTTAATACAGGTAATGAGTGGAGAACAGGAGGGCTTCTTAAAGAAAAACTAACAGGTCTGTGAGAGCCAGAATTCTTACTGGTTGGTAGGTGATCAAATACTTATGTCATGCAATAAAATGCAAATTAATTACTTTAAAATCATACAATGTGATTTTCTGGATTTTTGTTTTAGATTCTGTCTCTCACAGTTGAAGTGTACCTATGATAAAAATTACAGACCTCTACATGCTTTGTAAGTAGGAAAACCTGCAAAATCGGCAATGTATCAAATACTTGTTCTCCCCACTGTACATCACAGGGTGAAGCCAAACACCAAGTTCAAAGCAATCCTCTAACCATAATATACAATAATATGCCCCTGATTGCACAGCTATAGTGGTGTGAAAAAGTATTTGCCCACTTTCTAATTTGATACTGAATGTTATCAGATCTTCAACCAAAACCTAATATTAGATAAAGGGAACCTGAGTGAACAAATAACACAACAATTACATACAGTACCAGTCAAAAGTTTGGACACACCTACTCATTCAAGGGTTTTTCTTTATTTTTACTATTTTCTACATTGTAGAATAATAGTGAAGAAATCAAAATTATGAAATAACACATATGGAATCACGTAGCAACCAAAAAAGTGTTAAACAATATATCTTGATGACAGCTTTGCACATTCTTGAAATTCTCTCAACCAGCTTCATGAGGTAGTCAACTGGAATGCATTTCAATTAACATGTGTGCCTTGTTAAAAGTTAATTTGTGGAATTTCTTTCCTTCTTAATGCGTTTGAGCCAATCAGCTGTGTTGTGACAAGGTAGGGGTGGTATACAGAAGATAGCCCTATTTGGTAAAATACCAAGTCCATATTATGGCAAGAACAGCTCAAATAAGATAAGAAAAACGACAGTCCATCATTACTTTAAGACATGAAGGTCAGTCAATACGGAATATTTCAAGAACTTTGAAAGTTTCTTAAAGTGCAGTCGCAAAACCCATCAAGCGCTATGATGAAACTGGCTCTCATGAGGACCGCCACAGGAAAGGAAGACCCAGAGTTACCTCTGCTGCAGAGGATAAGTTCCAGCCCAAATAAATGCTTCACAGAGTTCAAGTAACATACACATCTCAACATCAACTGTTCAGAGGAGACTGCATGAATCAGGCCTTCACGATCGGATTGCTGCAAAGAAACCACTACTAAAGGACACCAATAAGAAGAAGAGACTTGCTTGGGCCAAGAAACACTAGCAATGGACATTAGACGGTGGATATCTGTCCTTTGGTCTGATGGTGGATATCTGTCCTTTGTTCCAACCACCGTGTCTTTGTGAGACACAGAGTAGGTGAACGGATGATCTCCGCACATATGGTTCCAACCATGAAGCATGGAGGAGGAGGTGTGATGGTGCTTTGCTGGTGACACTGTCAGTGATTTATTTTGAATTCAAGGCACACTTAACCAGCATGGCTACCTAGCATTCTGCAGCCATCTGGTTTGTGCTTAGTGGGACTATCATTTGTTTTTCAACAGGACAATAACCCAACACACCTCCAGGCTGTGTAAGGGCTATTTTACCAAGAAGGAGAGTGATGCATCAGATGACCTGGCCTCCACAATCACCCGACCTCAACCCAATTGAGATGGTTTGGAATGAGTTGGACCGCAGAGTGAAGGAAAAGCAGCCAATGTGGGAACTCCATATGTGGGAACTCCTTCAAGACTGTTGGAAAAGCATTCCAGGTGAAGCTGGTTGAGAGAATGCCAAGAGTGTGCAAAGCTGTCATCAAGGCAAAGGGTGGCTACTTTGAAGAATCAAAAATATATTTTGATTTGTTTAACACTTTTGTGTTTACTACATGATTCCATGTGTTATTTCATAGTTTTGATGTCTTCCCTATTATTCTACAATGTAGAAAATAGTAAAAATTAAGAAAAATCTTTGAATGAGTAAGTGTGTCCAAACTTTTGACTGGTACTGTACCTATTTCATTTATTTCATAAACAAAGTTATGCAACACCCAATGCCCCTGTGTGAAAAAGTAAAAAATAGAGAAAAATCAGAAAGGGGGCAAATACTTTTCCACTTTGAAGCAAGTCTTGACTCATTTGAGCTTGAAATAAACAAAAATCCCAATAAACACAACGAAACTTTGAAACAATAAAGCCAAACACCCAATAACAAAAGATATATACACAAAAAGAGAAGAACACTCACCAGGTTCTCCTTCTCGATGCGCTGCTGCTCGCGTTGCCTGTTGAGGGCGGTGTGGTAGAGGCGGACAGGGGTCGGACCCCCTCCTCCTCCGTTGGACCTCTCCGGGAGCTACTGGTGGTGCTGGTGCCCCCTGTGCTGCCCGGTCGCGGAGTGGGGCGAGGGACGCGACAGCTGGCGCAGCAGCCTCTGGTTCTCCCGGTCGATCTGCCGCACCTCGTCATTGCTAAAGGAGTAGTTCTTCCTGTTCCTGCCTCCACTGGGGCAGTCGATGGCCAGCCCACTCCCCAGGCGACTGAGGAAGGCTTCAGAGAGAGAGGAGGGAGAGATGACAGAGGAGGAAGCAGCAATGAACATTTTGTTAGTTAGCTGTCTGATGTGTTACAAACGGAGCATCTGTATGTCAATGAAAATATTGCTGAGATTTATAAAAACACATGTAAACCACCACTTTCTCAGATAGCTCCCGTCCTCCTGGACTGACAACCCCGCCCCACACACACCTCAGCCCCTGCTTCTCCCCACCCTCCATTCACCTTCCTCTGCATCCGGGTTCCAGGAGCCCCCTTCCTCCTCCTCCTCCTGGGGTATGCTGCTGAGGTTACCAGTGGGAGCGCTCCCTCTGTCCCTCTAGCGTGCTGCTGCTGCCTGACACCCACACCCCCAGGCCCCAACACCCTCCTCCTCCACCACCACCCTCCCCACTCCCAGGTCCAGGGACTGGGCCGGGCTGACGTCAGGGGGGTCGACAGTGGGGTCACGTCAGTCACCGTGTCCTCCTCTTCTTCCAGGGGCGGCGGTGGTGTGGGGCATCTCCTGGGTGCTGCCGAGCCCAGCCTGGGGGGCCTCCGTCTGGGGGAGGAGGGCACGGATGTCTGGTGGGTTGGGAGCCTGGGCTTGGGGAGAGAGGGCTCTGGGCTTCCCGGTATGCACCTGAAGGAATAATAAGATACATGCAGGGAGTTGTTTTAAATGTTAAAACAAGGTCAATTCTGGATTTTAAGAGTGTCATAACTCCTGTTGAACACCTTACTACAAACACAATAGTGCCCACACTTACATTTTAGTCATTTAGCAGGTGCTGATGCCCTTTCCCAGACTCTTATGCTGATCGACATACAGTTAGCAGTGATCCTCAGTACTCCTGTGCCAGTTGAGTACTGCAGGTTTTTGTCCGAGCTTAGTGCCATCACAACTGATTCAACTGATTTTCAAAAGAAATAAGGCTCAGTGGCATTAACGTCCAACTAGTCAGTGACAACTGTGTGGAGTTTGTGACAGCAACTATGTGAGCTTATTACAGTTTTATAGACACTATGTCCTGGGATTTCTATTGACTCTTGTGCTGAATCTGGGGTATTCATTAGTACAAACCTAGCGAAACATTTAGCTACAAAAACTAGTGTTTCTTATTAGGTCCCACCCCATTTCAGCCCGTTTGCCTCCGTTTGGTTCCTAGTGAATTCAACCCAGGTGTTTCACTGCTGAGCTGGGACAAAAAGCTGGACCCTGTCCGAATACTCTTAAAATGCATCCTTCCTCCCTTCCTTGAAGTAACCACTGGGTATACGTACAAAGCCGGGCAGTACTGCAGCTCTCTCCAGGAGGATTGAGAATGACTAGCCTAAGCCAGCTAGACAAGAACAAGTTGTAATCCTACCATGTCCACAGAGTGAGAGGGCTCGGAGGAGCAGCTCTCCCCACTGCTGTAGCTCTCATCCGTCGCCGACTCGGATGAAGTGGAAGACAGGGACAAGCTCCTGTGGTGGAGCTTTCTGACAGGCTTCTTGGGAATGCCGTGCTGTGTCCCATTAGGTCCGGGTATCAACCTTGGGTTAACAAAAGATAAAGTCACGAAACAAAGGCTTACCCATCCAACTGAATGATATGGCTGTCTAGATAAGAACACAACCTGGTAAACAGAGGATGTGAATGCTTTTAGTTGTCTGTATTTTGGGATATTTTATTTTGGCTGCATATTGGAACACTGTACTGTTGATTTCATGTCTGTAATGCACAGGTGTCAAAATCATTCCATGGTGGGCCGAGTGTCTGCAGGTTTTCACTCGTCCCTTGTACTTGATTGATCAATTAACCCTATCAGACCTGAGGCCCCAGCAAAAATTGGCTTTCCATTTATCTGCATGTCCAGCACATATAATTACAATGGTGGGCCTCACAATTAAGTGGTTTACCATTGTATTTGCAGGACAACCAGGGCTACAAGTAGAACACAAAACAATTTGACATAAACAGTTGCATTCATGAGTTATATTGACAAATATCAATTTAAAAAAATAAGTCTCAATGGGAAATTAATATCCAACTAGTCAGTGACAACTGTGTGGAGTTTGTGACAGCAACTATGTGACCTTATTACAGTATTATAAACACTAGGTCCTGGGATTTCCTATGATCTTCCATGTAGAAGACCCCCTTACCTTCTAACAACTCTTGTGTAGCTTGTGAGCGTCATAAAGCAAAACATGTTACATGTGCATGTTCGTGAGAGTCTCACAGTAGGTAGCTTTTAATAGTTAGTAGCTCAAACCGGACTCTACAGACGTTTTTGTAAAAAGACCCGGCCCAGGGCCCCTTCAGGATCCGCCCTTGTCTCACAAACACCACTCTAGCTCAGCTCCCGTTAATCACAGACTAATGAGCAAGGCAGTTAACCTCCAACAACAACTGCTCCCAATGATGTGGATGTCGATTAAGGCAGCCCCCCGCACCTCTCTGATTCAGTATTGGTATCTACGGATGCAGAAGAAATAGACACATCCAATGGTCCAACTCAGAAGTCTATAGCTCAAACACAAAATGTTTAAAAGGGGTTATGTCCAAAACGCACCAGCGTTACGGTGGGACTCATTGAGTTAAGGTCACTGATTAGTTAGGAACTCCCCCTTGTTTAGGTCTTAATTGGACACAAATTGAAAGGAAATAACTAAAACTAGCAGACACTCTGCCCTCCATGGAATGAGTTTGACACCCCCTGCATAATGTTACATGCTTGTTTGCTGCTACCTTGGCCTTCTTTGGAAAATACATTTATAATCTCAATGGTCACTTCTAAATAATAAATACATGAAGATAAGAAATTGTATGCCTGATTAAAATTTTGAGATAAGGAAATATGGGATTCCTAAATAATCAGGATAATAAATCATAAAATCTTTGAACCTGGGACCCGGTGGCCTCCTTGACTCTTCCTCGCTTTCATCTTGGCTCTGGTGATAGCCATCTTCATCATCATCAGCGTCTTCTTCCTGCTCCTCTGCCGATGACGCCATGCGGCTGTCGCTGGAGCTCTTGGAATGGATGCTAGATACCTCCTCTGCACCACTGCCGTCCTTCACCTCCGACTAGGCAGGTAAGTGAATATAGTTTACAAATATTACAACAGACCACGGTTAGACATATTTTATTACTCAGCTCCCTGGTCATGGAACTCTTTTCAAGCTTTTGATGGACATGTTATTGAAAGTGATTAAGAGCATGTATGATATAATAAATAATATATATATATATATATATAATAGAATTATTGTAAAATTAACTCTGTCCATAAGGTGTAGATAGTAAGTATAGACCGGAAGTAGAGGCCTGGGCATTGTTGTTCACTAATTTACTCCAAGTAGGGAAAGGATGGTGGGGTTGAAAAGTAATAAAGGGGAGTATATATATAAAAAACATGGGGAATTGGAAGTGATGCAGACAATTACATTGATAGAAGATACAATCTATCTGCAATATTAAGCTGATCCCCCCCACAAAAAAAATTAATAAATAAATAAAACAAAATAGAAGAAAAAATAAATAAAATAAAAATAAGAGCATGTATGATGAGGATTGCATTTGATGTGACTACTGTTTGTTTTAAATCTGTACTGTATTGTATAAAAACAATTGTAATTCTAATTGACATATTTGGGATTAAATCATATATCTTATTTCAAATTCCAAATAATGACGCTTCCTTGACATTGATTTTGATTAGGCCTCAATCCCAATGGACCCCAAGCCTGGGCAGTTGCATTGAGTGACTAATGCCACCTTGTGGCATAAAGTAGAATGATGAAGCCACACAGACTTGCCAAGTTATTACTCCTGCATGCTGCTTTGCCTGCATGTGCACTGTAAATCTATTACAGTTAGGGTGCATTCTGATTCTATAACAAAGTACTCTTTGCCCTTTCCTTGTGACTTTACCTTGACCTGGGTAAAGGGGTCGGGAAAGTCACAAGGGAACGGGTAAAAGACGACAGTGGTTATATTCATCAGACTATCCTTGTTCATGCCTTTCTTACAGGCCATTCAATAAATAGCCTCGCCGTTAGCATGCCTACCTCTGATTTAATGGAAGACATGCTAGAAGACCGGTTCCTCCTGTCTTCGGCCCCAAAGCCATGACCCTTCTCCTCTGTCCTCGGTTGAGGTATCACTCCTGCAGTACTAGGGTCCCTAGTACCACCACCGGACCCTTCTGTACCATTATGCCGCTCTGTCTGTGGAGCCTCTGGCTGGATGTCTGGCTCCTTTCTAGCCTCAGAGCTTATGTCACTATTTCTTTCACTCTTCCCCTGCTCTTTGCTAATGCTGCTGCCGTCACAATCACTGTCGAAAAACGAGTGATCCACCTCGCCCTCCAGTTCTTTGGGGCTGTACATAACAGGTGTCTCCTTCAGCACTCTGGTCGAAAACTGGAGAGAGATAAGGGGACATATTTTTATATTCAATACTCTCAGCTGGTTAATACTTCATTTAAATGCCAAATGGTACCTTATAGGTGACCCTCCAATCATCAATGATTGACATATTCATCAAACCACCATTAGCAATGTTGAGGCTATATGCATTGCATTTGTTGACCAACTGCTTCTTACACACAATCTAGCTACCTACATCATGTTAGCTACAGTAGCTAGCTAACTGTGAGGGGAGTCTAAAAATCACTTTTACAGTACACAAAGCCAAAGGCATTTTCCTATTTTATTTGACCACAGAACACTGCATATAGCACTTAATTGCAGGTTTGATTGATAAAGTAAAACATCCACATTTCTAATGGAAGAGCTAGCTAGCTCTAGTAAAACAGTTCATGGGTGTACGTTAACGTTAGTAGCAAGATGTGGAAGTTCCTTGACGTCACTAGCTAGTTAACGTTACAGTTAAGCTAACTAGTAGTTACCTAGCTAGCAGAAAGACAGACAGTTTTACAGTCAGTACCCAAGGCACTCTGCTAAAGTTATTTTATTTGACTACAGTACACTGCATATAACACGTCAGTGCAGCCTTGATTGATGGGGAAGCCAGTAGTAGCTAGCTAGCAAGCTCAAGTAAAACATCCACATCTCAAATGGAAGAGCTAACGCTATAGTTAGCTAGCATAAAGACAGACTTAACTTTACTGTAACGTTATCAAGTCCTACAAAAGCCCGTATCAAGTCAGCTGATCCTATCAAGAAAGCTCTGCTAACGTCAGTCACCTAACTTAACTAGCTAACGTTAAATAGCTAGCTAGATTCAACATAGTACGCACTAGCAATGTATTTTTTTACGCACTAACGACCTTACCTTGCATGCACGCTAAAGTTATGACTCGAGACAAATCAGTTGCTTAATTAGCTAGCTTTGTTTTTTAGTCTATGCCGTTATAACCAAGCAGTCTCCATGTAACGTTACTTTACATGGCATATTGAAAATATTTAGCTAGCATTACATGAAACGATGCTATGCTAGACTAAATATGTGTGGGTTGAACAGCTACTGTAACTAAGCAACTTCTTCTTCTTCTTCTTCTTCTTCTTCTTAGTGTGGCTTTCCGCAGACTAGACGCTGTTGGCAGGGTTGCCAGGTCCAGATTAAATGTCTAGCCCAATGACTTCTAAAATTTGCGCACAAGGCCTAAAACTACCCCAATTTTTTTTGTGCAGCAAGAGAGTAGTTGACACATTAAACCCAATAAACCCCTTTTCCATAAAATAATCGAGCGAATTAAGAAGGAATATATTGTAATGACGTTATGATCAAAATTCGGTTTTCCATAAAAATAAGAATTATTGCGAGCTAGCTGAAGTAATAAAGGAATTTGAACATGTTGCAAGAGAAAATATAATTCGCCCTTATTAAATGCCAGATAATTTTCCATCAATGGATGTCGATTTAACTCGTTTGACTGCTATGATTGTAAATAAATCCCTTTTGGCATAAAATTGACAGGAGAGTTTGAGTGATGAAATCTCTACCCAGGAAACACTTGGAAGAACTTAAAAAAAAACAATGTTAGGCATTTTTTTCTGGCAATTGTGCCTTATTATGTGCCAGATGTTAAGACTACAACCCGTTATAAATGTCCTATTTTTTAGATTGGTTTATTTCAATAGGCATAGACTACTGACTCAAATCTGGGTTTATGATTGCAGTTCAACTTTGCCATGGTTTGCTTAGCTAGATGCAGGTAGCCTATAGCCCATGATAGGCCTACATCTAATTTCAGATAGCCTACAGTAGCCTAGGCAAGATGTAGTCAAGGTGTAAACTGAACGATTTAGCAATTTGCTTAGTTCAAATTGACAGACTAATTTATTCAACATGAATAGCTAGGCGATTTAGAGGTAAAAAATCTAATCAAATCAAATCAAATTGTATTTGTCACATACACGTGTTTAGCAGATGTTATAGCTGGTGTAGCGAAATGCTTGTTCTTCTAGCTCCGACAGTGCAGTAATATCTAACAAGTAATATCTAACAATTTCACAACATATACCCAATACACACAAAACTAGTAAGGAATGGGATTTAAGAATATATACATATTTGGACAAGCAATGACAGAGCGGCATGGACTAAGATACAGTAGAATATTATAGAATAGAATGCAGTATATACATATGAGATGAGTAGTGCAAGATATGTAAACATTATTAAAGTGACTAGTGTTCCATTTCTTAAAGTGGCCAGTGATTTCAATAGGCAGCAGCAGCCTCCAATGTGCTAGTGATGGCTATTTAACAGTCTGATGGCCTTGAGATAGAAGCTGTTTTTCATTCTCTCGGTCCCAGCTTTGATGCACCTGTACTGACCTCGCCTTCTGGATGATAGCGGGGTGAACAGGCAGTGGCTCGGGTGGTTGATGTCCTTGATATTTTTGGGAAACTTTGCTTGTGTTGTCCAATAGCCTGCTGGAATAGGCTACTGAGGATGGGGTCGTAATTTCAATCACTGAACAAATATTAATAATATGAATATGAACTGAATATGCTTGACAACATCAGCCAGTGTTTTTTTTGTTTTATCTGTAGCCTAATCTGACTGACTGTTAGTGTCAATCTAATGCATTCTAACAACAGCTGGCAATTGCGATAGAGCTGTGACCAATGTTCCCTCAAATTTTGGGGGGCACTGAGCAAATTTTAGGTTTTGTGAGCAGAAACTTGAACATTGTGAGAATTTTGTGCAACTTCCGGCGCACGTTTACAGTGAACACTGAGGCTGTACCCTTACAGTTTTAGACAGTAGCCAATAAGTATTGTGGCTATCTGAGCATAATATAGGCCTACCAACAAAACCAATGGAGCAAATCCCATAACATTTTCACATAGCTTTTGATTTCTATGATATAGCCTACAGTAGCCTATGTGTGGTGTTCAATGCAGGCCTACATTGCATGAGACTTAAAAACGTTTTTACATTATGAAGGGCTTGATATTAATGATTTTTTACTTGGTCTGTAACATGATGGGCGAAATAGGTGACTGTAAATTGCATTGTATTGTGTTGTATGATGTAAGAAACCACTTTACAAAATAAAATGAATTATTATTACCATACAGAGAATTAGACAATGTAGGCGACCCTCTGCCTCTTGGCTTATTTGCATATTCAAGCCTCTCTCAAAAATACAACACTGGCCCTTTAATTAAGACGTAAGCTTTTTTACTTGACTGGCATACACATTTTGTGCTCTTGTAGGAAGCAGTAACTCTCCATTGCTGACCTATACTTATATATAACTGGGCTAATAACTCGCTAACTAGCAAAGAATATCAACAAATCTGCACTCTGAAAAGCGCATTCACTCGCGGTTGATTGAAAGACCGCTCGTGGACTAACTTTACCCCCGCCAATAGAATTCTACTCCTTTGCGTTCTGGCTCTGCCTACAACAAAATCACGTGCTCAGTCTTGCAAAGTTAGATTTGTTTTCGTTTGTTGTATTGAAAAGGGGCTGATATAATGTTTATTCGATAACAGAAAAAAACGTTAATCTATATAGTGCAAATGAGGCGAACTCAGTGAAGTTCAATCTCTTGCGTCTCTCGGTGGCATGGCATTTTTTTCTGCGCCGCAGTCCTAGAGAGAACATTGGCTGTGACCATGATCACAATTGATAACTTTCAATTTTATGAACTAAACAAACATTAACATTAATGATTGCAAGGCTATTGTCGTGTCGCGTCGGCTGTTGGTGGTTATTGCTGTCAAACAAAGAGTCCGCTTAGGCTGCACCTTGATTAGAAGTTTTTATTCATATCACAAGTTTACAGCATAAGTTTACAGACCCGCGGTGTCTGGAGAAGCACCGTCCCAAAATAATCTGAATGCTTCTGCCCCCTCTTTGTCTAGCTCATACTTATAAACAATGCCAAAATATGGGTTGCTCCTCTTTCGTCCAATCACCTATCCCCCTGGGGCGTCACCCTACAACTGCTACTTTTGAACTAAGATAAACATCTTTTCTTTGTCCCTCTAGAATAGTCATAATCTTCATACACGACATATCCCCCCTTCGAGACTAACTAAAAGTCTCGAAAACAAACAGAATAGGATTATGACCAGTAACAATTTATCTTATTGAGTATCTTTAACATTAAACCAAAAACATTCTCCTCTAGAGTGTAAATACCTTTCTATGAAATATGAATAACTGTTTATGAAGTGTGAATACATTACTATGACATATGAACAAATCTTCATGGAGTGTGAATACATTACTATGAAATATGAACAAATCTTTATGGAGTGTGAGAGCGAAAAACTGTCCGGCAGCCATCTTTCCAGATATCCATCCATCAATCAAGACAGTAAAATTCTCTCACGGTTCCTCTGCCCCAGGCAACCACCTAGGTACTCCCAATGAATTCATAACTCTTTATAAATGCATTTGAAACTATGATGCAATTAAATACACATGTAAGGCCCTGCAAACAAAATACTATCCAAAAAAAATGTCCACTCTAAGGCTGGTCAACCCATCGGATCCTACAGTGGACCTCTCCCTGCCTAGACTCCCTGTCCCTAAGCATCAACGAAATAAACAAAAACATCTAAGATCCTCACATGTATTCAATAACATCAAATATCCTTCTACAAAAATTAATACCTAAGACTATGACACACATTATGTATTACACATGCAAATATGTCTATATTTCATTGCAGACACTGGAATGTAGTCCACTACACTTCATCTCCCCCATAGTCCCGACTTCCAATGCATTGTTGATGATGGAATCAGAACCTTTCCACACCCTCCTTGTTTCATCTCCTCCAGTCATTGTCCTTTCATATTGTCCCTTCATATTGTCCTCGTTTGAGTATTCCAATCTCCACATATTCCCCCAAATGCTTCTGGAAGAAAAGGAAAGACCAAACAGTATCTTTTGCAAAACAGCACTTTCAAATTAAACATCAATATCAACTAAGAATATAAAAATGATATATAAATGATGTATGAATCACATTAACCCATTTCCCCCCTTTGATTCATAAAATCATACTAAAATCACACTAATATTGAAAAAAAAATGAAAAATGATCAAATCATCAAAAAGGATATTTATCCATCCAGTTCTACTTGTCCATCTTCATCCAGATCAGGAACAGTCAACACCGGCATCTGAGTGTTGTCTCCAGGCATCACTACTCCAACCTATCTCAATATCATAGCTTTCTCAAAGGTCAGTAACAAATTACAAACATCACACACAGTGTTATCAAAGCTGCTATTAAAATGTAATCCATCACTGCTCCTACTGGCCTAACTGATCTTGCAACCAAGTCTTTGCTGACCATCCAGCTCCTTCAGATCTACCAAACGCATCCCTTATATTCTTCAATGCATCTATAACTATCTGGAATCAAAGTATAGGTAATTATCAAGATGATCTGCCAAAAATGTTACACCATACCATGGAAAAAGTCCCCCTTCTCCCTTAGATTTATCCTTCAATGATAGGCTTGAAGACTATGACATGTCGCCATGTCTCTTTTCACCCTATTTTCAAACCTAGATTTATCTGTGTCCGGTGCTACCCCTCTTTTAATGGTAGAAACCTCATATGGAAGCTTCAACGTTGACATGTAACAACATCCTGTCCATCCCTAGGGTAAGAATATGCTTTATCACCACAAACCCTCAAAATATCTCTAAAATTCCCCATAGTCACATTGTCAGGCAAAAGCTAATCTTTTAACCATCAACGTCCTGCTTTTCTTACTAACTGGAACATAAAAAGTAACATTATATTTCTCATTACTACCCTTAAGGTCATGCATACCCAAAGTTATCATATACTCATCACAATCTGATATTCCCATAAACATACCCCTTACCTCATGTTTTATTAGAACAAAAACAACTTTTAGCCCTCACTGGTTTCACCTCCAATGCTTCAGGGTTCGTTGTTACCTGATTTTTCCCTACCATCCAACAAATTCACATAGGGTAATTCATTTAACCAAGAACACCTAAACCTAGGCTTAAACAAATGTTTTGACAACGACATTACTTTATCTGTCAATGCTCGTTGCTGATACAACAGCCATGACAAAGCATAAGACTGACACACACTTGATAGCGGTTGAGCGACCGTCTCTAAAATGGAACCCCACGTCTCTGGTTCTGGAATTCTCAACAGACATGGACCCTCAAGATTCCTCACTGATCTTACAGAATGAGTTAACTGCTGGAACCAAAGATTCCTACCTGCCCATCTATCTCTAATTTTCACAACAGAAGAATCAAACCCATCCATTTAGTTTCTCTCTTCCCTAACGAGCGGTACTGATCAGATACCTCTCCTTGTCTGTCATTAAAATCAAAGACCTCATCCTGTACCTCCATGATAGTATCCTTCACTATTTCAGATGAATCTATATTGACAGCACTCTCTATCCGTATCATAAACCCCTGAGTCTCTCTTGCTACCTCCTTTAATTTCAGAAAAGTTGTTGTCGGTGTCGGTGTCATACTTCCTACATTTGCTATTGCCATCGTATCATTAATCCCTTTCCAAAGTTACCATTAAAGTAGTTGATTTAGTTGATGTATTAACCTTAATTATTTCTAGTGGGAAAGCTACCGATATCCTATGTGCATTATTTACTGTTGGAGTGACTACTGTAACATATTCTTCCTGAACTCCTTTGGTGACTGTGGAAACTTCAACAGACTTCAAATCTTCCATTATAAGCGTCACTTTTACGAATTACATAGCCCTTTAACCAATAATTCTTAACCGGAACAAATTTTTAATGCTTGCACTAGATAAGTACATATATTCTCCCCTGATCTTTCTCTGTAACATTATGCAAAATAAATGAACAATCACTCATAACCCTCTTTCACTTCATATTGTTGTACAAACTATACCTCCTTTGACTAGGTGCAACAGCTTCTACATCTGGTCCTGATAACAATACTTCTTCTCCATAATTATCTCTCCATGTGGGGAGGAACGTCCCCATCCTAACCCCCAATAAGTATTTTTCCCCCCTAAAATTGGTGCTGGAG
This sequence comes from Coregonus clupeaformis, assembly GCF_020615455.1. Lineage (NCBI taxonomy): Eukaryota > Metazoa > Chordata > Actinopteri > Salmoniformes > Salmonidae > Coregonus > Coregonus clupeaformis. The sequence goes on from NW_025534908.1 coordinate 54,285, forward strand.
CTATTGGTTCCCTTATAATCAAATGCGATATATTTATGGCTTTAATAACTATCAACGTTGAAAGAGTTAAATTGCTTCTCACTGTTGTTATAATAGACTGAAGTGTTGATGTCATTGTTGTTACTTCATCCATTTTTCCCAAAGCTTTGAACTCTTTGCTTGTACTTCCATCTATCACCACTAGTGTCACTTTTTCAACTCTCAGTCCTACCTCTAATCCCTGACTTTCAAACTTCTGATTATAAAAAATACACCCACAATTACCTTGATCTTCCTGCTGGGAACTGTAATATAGATACTCAATCACCCTCAATCTTCTCTTATCATTCAGCAACGCATCTGCTCCTAACAGATCTAAACTCCTACCATATCTATCTTCCCACTAAACTCTAAAATGTCCTTCACCACTGTTCTTTCTCTCTTACTACTAACTAACATTGAAACTTAGCTTACTGTCTTAGAGTTCCTTCAACCCTAGTTCTCCTAACTTTTTTAATCTAATCTTTTCTCCTAACCTTTAAAAACCTTTTCCACTGATTTATTCACAAAATCCTTTACCACCAATTTTTAGAATATGTGATGACTTCTTTACACACAGACTTGGCAAACGACTAAACACCTTTTAGCCTAGCCTGAAATCTCTTGGTGTAAGAATGTAACCCAGAATAACAGTCACCCCTTTTAACTTTATTTTTCAGACAGATTGTCTAATAGTCAGTCTAATAGATTATCATCCTTCCTATGATATTATCTTTTCAAGCAAATATGATTCCCAAAAACCCTATTCTTTTTAAAATCCTCTACCAGACAGCCGTCTAGTGTACGTCTTATTGTACAGTTCAATTTACACCATGCATCTCTTTCCAACAATGCAATAGGTATATGTTCTAATATTAGTATGTCTATTTTAATTTCTCTTTGAGTTTTATAGCAGCGCTCAATTGGTTCCTTAAGAGTAATTAGCTGTTTTACTACCTCAAATCCCTATCCCTAATTAGTTAATTTTACATAGTGAGATGTTTAACCTCTTTAGGCTGAACACAGATAAAAAGTTTTTCCACTATTCACCTCTCCTAGTCCTTTATTTTTACTTCAATTGTTAGATATTTTCTCTCTTCTCTAATCGATGTTATCAGCTGACACCCCCCTTCGTATCTTCTAGGCTCTAGAATCCTTGCTCCGGCCCCCTGTAGGGGTTCACCTGTCCTCCAGATGATCTTGACTGGCTCCCTGTATCTTCCTTAGAAATGTTCTCTGTTGTTTCCTCCTGACGCATTGCACTCACAGGTAAAGTGACCAACCTGTCCACAATTACAACACTCCTCTGAAAGTTGCTGGAAGTGTAGCTGAAATCTTCCCCCTCCTTCTAAGCCTTCTCGTCCTCCTCCTCTCCAACTCCGTGTCCGTCCAGAAACTGGCTGTGGATATGAAACACCTGGTACCCCCTTGGTGGCTGGTACAATTGCATTTGATCTTGTTCAGTTGAAGCTGTAACAGTGATTGTTGATTTGGTTCACTCCGATTCTCCACAACCAAAGCTTCTCTTCTCCTTCTCCACCAGTTGTATGATTGAGTTTTTTGAGAGTTTCTTCGTCCTGTTCTTTGTTGTTGACATATCAGGATTCTTCAAAAGGTTATATTCTAAGTTCTGTCCTCGAAATATCATCTTCCATCATCTTCTTACTTTTCTTCAGCTTCTTGGCCTCAATGTATTCTTCTCCTCCAATTCTTGGGATCCTTTTCTCAGCAATTTTTATTCTCTTCTGTATCTTCATCCTCATCTTTCCGAACCTCATTCTTCTCTTAGTTTCCAGACATCTCGGTTTTTCTTACTTCTGGAGTTTTGGATTCATCTTTCTGGTCAGTTTCTGCTTGTCCTCTATATATTATTCGTTCATCTTCATCTCTGATGTAATAATCACCCTGCTGGATGATCACTGGAAGCTGAGGATAAACATCCCTAAGCTCTACTTCCTTCTCATAAGGTGGGTGTCTTTTTGCTGAATCCGTGTGTGAGAAAGGTGTACTAACTTCTGCCCTTAGTTTTTCTGTCGCCTTTTCTTCCCTTCTTCTGATCTGCCTTGTAAATTGACAGAAGCACTTTCATGATGTTGATGACGTCAGGGCTAAGAGTCCCTTCCACTGGCCATGGTTGTTCAATGTCAGGCCAACGCTTGTTCCATTTGCGGATAACCTCGCAATACCCTTAACTAAAGGATTACTATTCTCAACTATATCAACCGGTGTAATGACTTTCATAGCCTTGCTGTCCTTTCTCCCCATTGTAACTACCCTTTTATATTCCTTTATTGTGAATTATTTTATTTTAGACTATATAGCCTATGGCTTCCCCCCTTTAAATTTTTTTTTTTTTTTTTTATCAATCAACAAAAATATGAATATCAAAAAATTATATTTTAAATTTTATTCAAAAACATTTTTAATTAAAATAAAATCAATTAAAAATCAATTAAAATTATGAACAATTAAAATCAATTTTTTATTTCTATATCCTATCCTACCAATTTATCAATTAGTGGCTATCTTACCACAACCCATCAAATGCAAGTAGTCAACTTCAGACTACAATCCTAAAAACAAAGCCTCTAACCCTTCAACACTACAATTCCCATAAACCCCCTTGCTCTATAAGCACCTAATTATCTTAATTTTACAGAATAATGTCAGTCCTTGATTCCCAACACAACTCCAATCAACCCAAGTGATGAACATAGCCTCCAAAATGCAATTTTTAATGAATCAGTATTTGCCAAGCCTATGTGAAATTGTCATAACATCAGATATCCTGTAGGGGAAGATTTTGTAAACATAACAGTACCAAAGAAACCTTTTGACTCGATCCTCTGTCGCCACGTGACGTGTACGTCAGCACCCCCTCTCTTTCTCTCTCTCTCTCCTGTCGTCTCGTCCTATTGCTCCTCCATATGACAAAAGAACAGAGACACAGAAAAGATTTTAGTAGTTAATGCAATCACTGAGTTACTTTCAGCATTCAACATTCCTTCGTTCACATTCGCTCTAAGAATCAACTCAGGAATAATTATGGATCGCTCAAAAACATTTTTATTTTATTTATTTATTTAATTCTTTTTATTTTTAATCCGTCAACATATCTCTCTCATTTATCAATTCAATAGGTCACAAAACAAGTTTCATCTTTAACCAACAGCTTCGATGTAACAACTAGAAGATTTAATTCATTTTCAAATCTTTCCTCTTTGTTCCCTCGTCTGTGTTTCTCTGTCTCCCCCTGCAGCAAAGCCCAACAGAAATATGACACTTTACCCACAATCCCCCTGTTGTAGTTTTAGTACCCACCGTGTTGTAGTTTAGTACCGTAAACCAACGTCTCATAATCTCTGCAATAAACTCCAACTCCCACGTTTTGTAGTGTAGTGTCGTAAAAATTAAACGCATGCGCAAATACATTTAACGATACGATTCCCCAGACAATAGAACCCTAGCATTCCGCTACAACTTCACTATTTTACCCCTTATAATCAAACAATTACACTTAACAGAGCTCACATTTGCGTAGAACTCTGAATTCTACACACACAAACAAATTTAAGAGGCTTTATCCCATCGCAATGGCCCTCCAAGGTCAAAAGTTAGCATGTAGCATGTAACATAATTAGCATTCAGCATTAGCCTTTAGCATTAGCCTTAGCCTTTATGTACAATGTGGCATGACGCAATATAACCTGCATTGTGCCTAAATACATTTATCCCCTGCTAACTTTATGCTGCCGTGAGATATGGATATTATATGAGCGGTTACCCCAAGCAGATACCCCGTCGGCTACAAGATGAGAATAACTTACAATATAACCGTCCACCTCATAGTTCCCAGAACTAACCTGAAACACCGAATGCATAATCAGGATTTATGGCCCATCCTATGATGGCCTCGTTTCGAGGTCTTTCCAGATTCACAATGCCCTAATTGTATACGTATCTCTGCCTTATTCACTTCCATCGATTGCTCTAGAATTCTTCCCCTATTTGCGCCAATTACCAATGCACCCAAAATTTAAAATAATTATTACAGACACCCAGTCGACAGCAATAACACCACACCAGCCCAAAACCCAAGTAATTTTACATGGTACACCTTCACCAGCGCACATCCACAAGCCAGCCAAACAACTAACGCCCAATAATTTGTGAGGAATCTCACCTTAGCCGGCTTGAGCGGTAGTCACCTACGCTGCTCATGAATGAAACAAAGGGAAGTTGCAGGCCAATCTCAGCGGAGCCTCCATTATGTCGTGTCGCGTCGGCTGTTGGTGGTTATTGCTGTCAAACAAAGAGTCCGCTTAGGCTGCACCTTGATTAGAAGTTTTTATTCATATCACAAGTTTACAGCATGTTTACAGACCACGCGGTGTCTGGAGAAGCACCGTCCCCAAAATAATCTGAATGCTTCTGCCCCTCTTTGTCTAGCTCATACTTATAAACAATGCCAAAATATGGGTTGCTCCTCTTTCGTCCAATCACCTATCCCTACAACTGCTACTTTTGAACTAAGATAAACATATTTTCTTTGTCCCTCTAGAATAGTCATAATCTTCATACACGACACTATAACAACAATAAACTTAGTTATAGGCTATTTATTAAATCAATTTGCCAGCTCCATGTAAGCTACACAAGTTGCACAAATTGATTTGCAATGATACAGTGAAATCTCATTTCAACATATGTATTGTATCAAATGGTAGGCTAAGGCTACATAGCCTACAATGGCATATACATTAATAGTCTGCTTGATGGCCAACATATGCAAATGTATCATTCTCCACATTTAATGTCATTTTCATTGTGGACTTTTCCACATTAGAATGCACTTTAAATCACCTCTGAGCGAATCCATCTCATGCACTCTAGTGCGCCTAAAGTTGTTTTCCACTGCTTTGTTGCCAATATTTCTTGATGCACATCGGTTCTAGCACGTTTTATGGAAAAAGGTTTGGAAAGAGATGTCTCCATAATGACAATCTAAATAGCATACCTACAACTGGTAAAAAGTTGTCATGATGTGCACTGTGCTTCTCTCTTCTCACTCACATGACTCAGCTGCCTGCTGCAGCGCCTGGGGGCCTTACACCACACCCAGTGGTGTAAAGTACTTAAGTAAAAATACTTTAAAGTACTACTTAAGTAGTTTTTGGGGGTATCTGTACTTTACTTTATTATTTATAATGTACTTTTTACTCCATACATTTTCCCTGACACCCAAAAGTACTCCTTACATTTCGAATGTAAGGAAAATTGTCCAATTCACACACTTATCAAGAGAACATCCCCGGTCATCCCTAATGCCTCTGATCTGGCGGAGTCCCTAAACACAAATGCTTAGTTTGTAAATTATATCTGAGTGTTGGAGTGTGCCCTGGCTATCTGTAAACCAATGTAAGGAATGTGAAATTATTTATATATATTTAAAACCAAATACTTTTAGACTTTCACTCAAGTAGTATTTTACTGGGTGACTTTCACTTGAGTCATTTTCTATTAAGGTATATTTATTTTTTCTCAAGTATGACAATTGGGCCGTACACTCACTCACTCACTCACTCACTCAACAGCCTGCCTCACGGCCTGATAGTCAGCAGCAACAGATCACATTGAAATCGATTTTTTGAAATGCCATGGTGGCCGCGTTGCAATCTTAAAGTTGCCCAAAACCTGCAACCTGCGACCAGTACATTTTCAACCGTGACATTTTTTAAATTAGCCCAATTTTCAGAAAACTACGGACATGGCAACCCTGGCTGTGGGGCAAAACGTTTCCTATGCTGAGGCAGTGAAGAGTGTAGAGTGTAGAGGATAGCCCAAGGGTCAGTGAGTCGACTGGGAGGCCCACAGTGAGTAGGCCTGAAGAGAGCGTGCCAGAGAGGATGAGTTTTAGTAAGGTTGGATTTCATGCGTTTATAGCCATGGTGATCAACTGCACTGCACTGATGGAGCGGAAATCACTGAAGATAGATGTGGTAGTTGCAGCAGCAGAGAAATATTTGGCTGTGTTGCGTATTGATGCCTTTTCGCAGGTCGGAGTGCGGATTGCACATTTTGATCACCCCCCAAAAAAAGGGAAAAGGTGAATGTGAAAATTTTTATTGCACCACCATCTAACCCCAAATCCCCAAATCCTACCACCCCATCCCACTACTTTGGCCCCTAAATGATCCTACACCAGGCCGTCAGCCTGGGTGAATGGAACCCCTTCTCTCCAAACTTCCACCCTTCAGCTCCCTCAATCCCTCCCATCTATCTCTGAACACCATCCAGTTTTGATTTCTATTTGCCATATACAGTATTTTTAAACTGTGCTGTGATGTTTCACTAAAGTTCTGAACCTTTCTATTCTCATAGTTTCTACAGATTGTAAATTAAAGATACACATTTTTGATAAGAGTATTATTATAATAATATAATAATATAATATGCCATTTAGCAGACGCTTTTATCCAAAGCGACTTACAGTAATGTGCGCATACATTATTATATTGTTGATCGATTAACTATGACTTTTCTAATCACCCAGCAGTACTATTTGCAGAGTTAGCTCCAGATAAATGTTGCAATTTTTAAACCATTCCTGAACCTGCGACCAAAAACAAACGACATATGGGCAGTACCAAAACAAGTCATCTAATGATTTTGTCTCTTCGCAGCAAAATTTGCAGAGCTGGAATGGTTGTATCCCCCCTATTTATATTTACATATATACACTACCAGTCAAAAGTTTGGACACACCTACTCATTCAAGGGTTTTTCTTTATTTTTACTATTTTCTACATTGTATAATAATAGTGAAGACATCAAAACTATGAAATAACACATATGGAATCATGTAGTAACCAGAAAAGTGTTAAACAAATCAAAATATATTTGAGATTTGAGATTCTTCAAATAGCCACCCTTTGTATTGATGACAGCTTTGCACACTCTTGGCATTCTCTCAACCAGCTTCATGAGATAGTCACCTGGAATGCAATTCAGTTAACAGGTGTGCCTTGTTAAAAGTTAATTTGTGGAATTTCTTTCCTTCTTAATACGTTTGAGCCAATCAGTTGTGCTGTGACAAGGTAGGGGGTTATACAGAAGATAGCCCTATTTGGTAAAAGACCAAGTCCATATTTTGGCAAGAACAGCTCAAATAAGCAAAGAGAAACAACAGTCCATCATTACTTTAAGACATGAAGGTTAGTCAGTACGGAACATTTCAACAACTTTGAAAGTTTCTTCAAGTGCAGTCGCAAAAACCATCAAGTGCTATGATGAAATTGGCTCTCATGTGGACCGCCACAAGAATGGAAGACCAGAGTTACCTCTGCTGCAGAGGATAAGTTTATTAGAGTTACAGTGGGGGGAAAAAAGTATTTAGTCAGCCACCAATTGTGCAAGTTTTCCCACTTAAAAAGACGAGAGGCCTGTAATGTTCATCATAGGTACACGTCAACTATGACAGACAAATTGAGAAAAGAAAATCCAGAAAATCACATTGTAGGATTTTTAATGAATTTATTTGCAAATTATGGTGGAAAATAAGTATTTGGTCACCTACAAACAAGCAAGATTTCTGGCTCTCACAGACCTGTAACTTCTTCTTTAAGAGGCTCCTCTGTCCTCCACTCGTTACCTGTATTAATGGCACCTGTTTGAACTTGTTATCAGTATAAAAGACACCGGTCCACAACCTCAAACAGTCACACTCAAAACTCCATTATGGCCAAGACCAAAGAGCTGTCAAAGGACACCAGAAACAAAATTGTAGACCTGCACCAGGCTGGGAAGACTGAATCTGCAATAGGTAAGCAGCTTGGTTTGAAGAAATCAACTGTGGGAGCAATTATTAGGAAATGGAAGACATACAAGACCACTGATAATCTCCCTCGATCTGGGGCTCCACGCAAGATCTCACCCCGTTGGGTCAAAATGATCACAAGAACGGTGAGCAAAAATCCCAGAACCACACGGGGGGACCTAGTGAATGACCTGCAGAGAGCTGGGACCAAAGTAACAAAGCCTACCATCAGTAACACACTACGCCGCCAGGGACTCAAATCCTGCAATGCCAGACGTGTCCCCCTGCTTAAGCCAGTACATGTCCAGGGATTGGGAGAATGTCATATGGTCAGATGAAACCAAAATAGAACTTTTTGGTAAAAACTCAACTCGTCGTGTTTGGAGGACAAAGAATGCTGAGTTGCATCCAAAGAACACCATACCTACTGTGAAGCATGGGGGGTGGAAACATCATGCTTTGGGGCTGTTTTTTCTGCAAAGGGACCAGGACGACTGATCCGTGTAAAGGAAAGAATGAATGGGGCCATGTATCGGAGATTTTGAGTGAAAACCTCCTTCCATCAGCAAGGGCATTGAAGATGAAACGTGGCTGGGTCTTTCAGCATGACAATGATCCCAAACACACTGCCGGGCAACGAAGGAGTGGCTTCGTAAGAAGCATTTCAAGGTCCTGGAGTGGCCTAGCCAGTCTCCAGATCTCAACCCCATAGAAAATCTTTGGAGGGAGTTGAAAGTCGTGTTGCTAGTGACACCCCAAAACATCACTGCTCTAGAGGAGATCTGCATGGAGGAATGGGACAAAATACCAGCAACAGTGTGTGAAAACCTTGTGAAGACTTACAGAAAACGTTTGACCTGTGTCATTGCCAACAAAGGGTATATAACAAAGTATTGAGAAACTTTTGTTATTGACCAAATACTTATTTTCCACCATAATTTGCAAATAAATTCATTAAAAAATCTTACAATGTGATTAGCTGGATTTTTTTTCTCTCATTTTGTCTGTCATAGTTGACGTGTACCTATGATGAAAATTACAGGCCTCTCATCTTTTTAAGTGGGAGAACTTGCACAATTGGTGGCTGACCAAATACTTTTTCCCCACTGTACCTGCCCTCAGAAATTGCAGGCCAAATAAAGTTCAAGTCACAGACACATCTCAACATCAACTGTTCAGAGGAGACTGTGTGAATCAGGCCTTCATGGACAAATTGCTGCAAAGAAACCACTACTAAAGGACACCAATAATAAGAAGAGACTTGCTTGGGCCAAGAAACACGAGCAATGGACATTAGACCGGTGGAAATGTGTCCTTTGGTCTGGAGTCCAAATTTGAGATTTTTGGTTCCAACCGCTGTGTCTTTGTGATACGCGGTGTGGGTGAACTGATGATCTCCGCAGGTGTATTTCCCACCGTAAAGCATGGAGGAGGAGGTGTTATGGTGTGGGGGGTGCTTTGCTGGTGACATTGTCTGTGATTTATTTAGAATTCAAGTCACACTTAACCAGCATGGCTACCACAGCATTCTGCAGTGATACGCCATCCCATCTGGTTTGGCCTTAGAGGGACTATCATCTGTTTTTCAACAGGACATTGACCCAACACACCTCCAGGCTGTGTAAGGGCTATTTTACCAAGAAGGAGAGTGATGGAGTGTGCATCAGATGACCTGGCCTCCACAATCCCCCAACCTCAACCCAATTGAGATGGTTTGGGATGAGTCGGACCGCAGAGTGAATGAAAAGCAGCCAACAAGTGCTCAGCATAGTGTGGGAACTCCTTCAAGACTGTTGGAAAAGCATTCCAGGTGAAGCTGGTTGAGAGAATGCCAAGAGTGTGCAAAGCTGTCATCAAGGCAAAGGGTGGCTATTTGAAGAATCTCAAATGTATTTACATTTACATTACATAACACTTTTTTTGTTTACTACATGATTCCATATGTGTTATTTCATAGTTTTGATGTCTTCACTATTATTCTACAATGTAGAAAATAGTAAAAATAAAGAAAAACCCTGGAATGAATAGTGTCCAAACTTTTGACTGGTACTGTATATATAACATTTTATTGGTTGCAAGGAATTTGTGAAATCATTTAAAAAAAAATTAAAACGTTTGAATCAGCGTAGTTTTGTGTATAGTTCATAAAACATGTGCATGGAATAATGAAAATTTTCCCAGCTATTTTGAAGCTGTATGGCACAGTGTAAATGCGTAAACTTTTTTATTTATCTAAGTTTTTTAAAAATAGGGCCTACAGACAAGTTCTTCCCATCCACTTGCCTCTTCCATTTTTTAGAAATGCTGAATTAGTTTGTTATAATTTTGGATAAAGCAGACATTTCCACATAGTATTTATGATATAATTGACAAAGAGTATACATTATATTTTTTTAAAAATGGATTTTTATATTAGTATATTTGAGTTTAACCATAATTATTGTAATATTTGTTTGTTTTCTGGTGGATTAAACTGAAATTGAACCAACTCCATCACTTGTTTTAAAAATAGCGATATTTTTGGAGATATTTATTTTCAAATACCTAAAGTGAGAAGTTGTAATCGGAATAAAAGGAAAAAAGGCCATTCTTGAACATGGGGTGAGAATTACGAATCTGCTAGAGAACCAGTTTGGATTTAAGCGATAGCTTTTGTATGATTGAAGCCTTTAGTGAGAGGTCTAATGCTTTAATATTTAATAATCCTGCCCCCCGAATTCAAATTATTAGATAAATAGGCCTGATTAATTTTGTCTGGCTTGCCATTCAAGCTCTGAAAAGCATCCAATTATCTCTGGTCACGTGGTATGGGTGGGCACGAAAGTAGCAGGTTAAATTAATCTGGTTTAAAGAATATGCCACTCTGTTGGCATAACTTTTATAGATAATTTGACACCTTCTGGAAACAGAAGATACTCCACAGGAATGACAAAGTCATCCAAATAATCTTAGCTCCTGGACTCCTTTCCACGCATTTCAAGGCTGCGAGAGAGAGAATGGTTTATCAATGACCCAAGCCTGCTCAGATAATCCCGAATTGTGTCGCTTGAGTTGTCGTTGTGTGAGAAATGTACATTGCCCAGGAGCATTGGAAGTAAATGTAAGTATAATGATGTCCCTCTAAGTCCACTGAATGCCTCTATGATATAGCAATTGTATGCAGTAATCATGTGTTATGAACCAGAGTTATACTGTTAGCACTGAGGTGGTGTGCCTAGTAGGAAGCTTCGCAGTGTGCAGCTCACCCCTGCACTATCAGCTCAAACATAAAATACTTATGTTATTCTGATAAGCCGCTCTGTAAAAAATCAAAACAATAAAATTCAGAAAAGTGCCCACATTAACATATGTAGTAAGAAATAAGGTATGAAATGTGAACTTGCTAGTAACAGATAATATATATGACTATCTCTGAAACTGACTTAGATAATACTTTGATGATATAGGGTAGCAATACATGGTTATAACATCTACAGAAAATAAGAAAAGCCAACAGGTTGGTGTTGGGGTTATATTCACAGCAACATTCAGTAAAGCTTAGAGAGGATCTAGTGTCAAATACTGTTGAATAATATGGCTACAGGTTATTGCCTCACCCTACAGCCCATTATTGTAGGAAGTTGTATGACTCACCAAATGCTAACATAGTATCTGGATAAAGTGGAATAAGGGGATGGGGTGAGGTTGTGTTTTAAGTTGGTTTTTATATTGTGTGAGTAAATTAAAATGAAGATAGGGTCAACGCGGGGATCAGGCCAAACGGTTAATCGCCCGCGAGATGATTTTGTAAAGTATAAAAATGAGCTGCAATTTTCAATAAAAGAAACTGCTGTTCCAATTGTGTCCACTGGATGGCGCAATAGCAATTGTGTTAAGTAAGCAAACTGTTTATACGGGAAGAGCAAATAGGTCAAGCAAGTGCAGCCAGTCCGGATGAGCTACTTTGTTTTGCCCGCGATATTTATTAGGTTCTACTTTTAACATGATGTGCTTTGGCACCCTCATTGCCCCAATATGTCCCGTCAAAAAAGAGAAAAGTGGACAGAGTGTTAAGAAAAATTGTATCCTTCATTTATTCACGGAATGAATGGGAAAGCTGATGTTTGGTGTGTTTACAGCATGTTGCAGTGCTGAAAGAATATAACCTTTTCGCTACTATGTGAGTCTTCATGCCGACAAATATGACAACTTCAAGGACAGCGGAGAAGAGAGAAGGTGGAATGAACTGTTGGGGGTTGAAGAAACAGCAGTTGTGTTACTCACAGCCGAGACATCAGTGGCGCAGGGAAAGCAAGCTACCTCATTGCTAATGAAATCGCAGTGGCTTCAAAACCATTTAGTGAGGGTGAATTTGTAAAAACATGCATGATGAAGGCAGCGGAGATTGTGTGCCCGAAAAGCACCAGGCTTTTTGCAAATATCAGCCTGACAAGAAACACAGTTGAGACAGGATTTGATTTTCAGTGGATTTGGAGAGCCAGTAGAAGCAAAAAGTAAAGTAATTTATTGCGCGGTGCAATTGATGAAAGCACGGACATTACAGATGTTGCACAACTGGCCATTTTATCCGCAGAGTTGATGACACATGACCGTCACCGAGGAGTTCGTGGAGTTGGTGCGGCGATGACAGATAAACGACAGCAGCTGAGATTGCCACTGCACGTCAGCGCGCGGACAGGGTGGAGTGGACTGGTCCCGCGCTGTCAGCCTGGCTACAGATGGTGCGACTCAAGATCGGGAAAAAAGCAGGGTTGAGACAAAGTTCAGAGAGAAAGTGAATCTGCAAAGGAGGAGTGAATTTTTGATTTTTCACTGTATTTTGCACCAGGAGGCTTTGTGTTGCAAGTATTAAAGATGGATAAATGAAGGGGTATCAAACTGTAATTTCATCCGATCCAGAAGCCTGAATCACGTCAGTTTGACAGCCTTCTCAGAGAGAAAGAACACATCTATGGCCTGCCATAACATGAGGGTAAGATGGTTAAGCGAGGTGCTGTGCTGAGGCGTTTTTTTGATTTATGAGAAGAAATTGAAAGTTATGGAAGAAAAGGGCAAACCAGTGTTAGAATTTCATTCCGCAGAATGGATGCAGGATTGATATGGTGGATGTTACAGAGCACCTGAATAACTTGAACAAACAGCTGCAAGGGTGCAACAAATTGCCACCGCAGTATATGACAGCAACGCTCTTTCAAGTTGAAGCTGTCATTGTGGGAGACACAACCGCCGGTGGTGATGCAGCTCACTTCCCCTGTCTGAAAAATGTGTGCGCGACTCCAACATGTGGCAGACATGAAGCGGTTAAAGATAAAATAACGGGACTGTTAAGGGAGTTTGAGCAACGCTTAGATTTTTGGTGAACTGGAGAAAGACTTCAACGGTTTTTGTTCGATTAAGAATTGATCTGCCGAGCATCCAACGAAATAATATATTGCAGTGTGACTCGGATTTGAAGGGCAAATTTGGCAGCTGGCTTGGACACATTTTATCAGAATCTCTTGCCAGGTTACCCCAACTTGACAGCCCTCGCTGCAAAACTGTTGTGCATGTTTGGAACCACATATTTTGGGAGAAAGTTGGTAATGAGTATAAATAAAAAAAGTGGTCAAGGCTCACGGACAAGCACTTGAACTCACATCCTGAAGTTGGCTGCCACTCAGGATGGGACGCTGATATTGATGGGGAGAAATAAAAGATGCCACGTATCAGGAGTAAATAAACTATGCAACCCCACTTAAAGTGCTGCATGAGACACCCTGATATAGTTATGTGATCTGTGATATACTTCTGTGAATCACTGAGGCATTGTGTGTTTGTGTGTGTTGTCCTCAGAATTTCAAATAACTTGAGGTGTTTTATGATTAATAGTGATGTTGTGCTTTTGGAAAACTGTTCAGGTCCAGTTTATGTTTATATGTTTTTATGTTGATGTACTATGTTTTTAATTGATTTTTATTTATTTATATTTAACCCATTCTTGACTCTGTGGTTTTGCACTTGTTTGGGGAACAGGATTTCATTATTTGTATCTACATTTCTGCCTGAGAAATGACACCCTGATATAGTTTGTGATCTGTGAAAAGTTTGTGAATCACTGAGGCATTGTGTGTTTGTGGGTTTTTTTTTTTTTAGAATTTTCAAATAAACTTGAGGTGTTTTATGATTAATAGTGATGTTGTGCTTGTACTATTTTGGACACACGTCTCAGGCTCAGCTTTATGTTTTATGTTGATAGTATAAAACAAAGAAAACAATCTGAAGTTGTTGTTTTAATTATATATAATGATTTACCGGTCGGCCCACTTGGGAATAGATTTTCCTCCATGTGGCCCCTGAGCTAAAATGAGTTTGACACCCTGACCAGATAAATACCACAATACCTAACTAAATACTACCTACAACCCAAGGTAGTTATTGTAGGTAAGCATTGTATTGGAGCCCGGTGAAGCACGAGCCAGCTAACCCACTACTGGACCAATAAAGCAGCTAGCTAGCGGGTAGCTATGGTAACTATTAGCAACTATGGATAGTTTTTTAACCATTATCTGAAGCATTAACGTAGGTAGTTAGTAGCTACTGTACCGAAATGTAGTAGGTTGCTACTGGATAGTAAAAACACTAGCTGGAACGACCTAGATGTAATGTTGGAGACGCCCGCTGGGACAGATGCGAACTGGCTAAATCGATTCAGTAGCTAGCTTTACACTTAACTAGCTAACAGTAGCCTACATTTATTTTAATTTTATTTTTTACATACTGTAACCAGAGTCGCCCAAAAGGAATTCAAGACATGGGTGACTAGTTAACATTAGCTTGGCTCTCTCTGTGTGTTTATACCGGAGGAGGTGGTGATGACAGACAGAGAGCAATGGTAGTAATATGCTAACTATTCTAGCTAGCTAACTAACTGGCTGAATAAGTTGACGACGTACTCACTCAAACTGCAAAAAACTAACCCCAAAACTTTACACAACATTAGACACGGACACGAATGATCTGTTTAGGGTTAACACATATTGGTAGTTTGTTGTAACGAGTATTGGTGCTAAACCGTGTTATTGGAAGCTAGCATGCTAGTTAGTATGGGTCATAGGATACGGTGCCCTGGGCGGTCACGGACGAATACGTACAAGTTAGTAGATGAATAAAAAGTTAGTATATTCCTAGAAAACATTGAACCGCTGTAGTTTACAACAATTATAATTTATGGGAGAGTTGGGAGAGTTATATTTGAGTGTTTCAGTGAAACGTAAGTGAGGGAGGCCCCGCCTCTCGCTCCAGATGTTTACTTAATTTCATTCCGATGTTTTGCATTATTGTAGCCTTTTCTGTAGCCTGTCAACTATGTGTTATCCCGTTCTCTCCTCTCTGCACAGGCCATACAAACGCTTCACACGCGGGCTGCTGCCATTAATCGGTGGTCCTGCGCGCACGACTCCACGGGAGTTCCAGGTCTCTGGCAGCCTCTGGAACTGCCGCTCTGCGGCCAACAAGGCAGAGTTATCTCAGCCTATGCTACCCTCCAGTCCCTCAACTTCTTGGCGCTGACGGAAACATGGATTACCAAAGAAAACACACCACTAGTTTTTGTGATCATGTGTTCTCGCATACCCGAGAGATGGTAGCGGGGGGGCACAAGAATATATCTCTCCCAAGTGGACATTCTCTTTTCCCCCTGACCCATCTGTCTATCTCCTCATTTGAATTACATGCTGTCACAGTCACTAGCCCATTCAAGCTTAACATCCTTATCATTTATCGCCCTCCAGGTTCCTTTTGGAGAGTTCATCAATGAGCTTGACACTTGATAAGTTCTTTCCTGAGGATGGTACCCCTCACAGTTTGGGTGACTTTAACCCCCCTACGTCTGCCTTTGACATTTCTCCCTGCCTCCTTTTTCCACCCCCTTCCTCTTTGACCTCCCCTCACCGCCCCACTCACAAGGCAGGCAATACGCTTGACCTCATCTTTACTAGATGCTGTTCTTCTACTAATCTCACTGCAACTCCCCCCCAAGTCTCCGACCACTACTTTGTATTATTTTCTCTCTCGCTCTCCTCCAACACTACTCATTCGCCCCTACTCAGATGGTAATGTGCCGCCGCAACCTTCGCCTCTCTCTCCCGCCACTCTCTCCCCCTCCATCCTCATCTCTTCCCCGCCAAATCCTCTCCCTCCGATCCCCGATTCTGCCTCCTCAACCCTCCCCCTCCCTTTCTGCATTTGACTCCTATGTCCTCCCGGCCGGCTTGGTCCTCCCCCCCTGCCCGGGCTTGACGACTCATTGCGAGCTCACAGAACAGGGGTCCGAGCAGCGAGGAAACGAGGAAAACTAGACTCGGGACCTGTCATCTTTTCACTCCCTCCTCTCACATTCTCTTCCACTGCTGCTAAAGCCACTTTTTACCACTTCTAAATTTCAAGCCTCTGCCCCTAACCCTAGGAAGCTCTTTGCCACCTTCCCCCCCCTGCTGAATCCTCCTCATCCTCCCCCCCCCCCCTCTCTGTGGATGACTTTGTCAACCATTTTGAAAAGAAGGTGATGAATCCGATCCTCATTTATTAAGTCAAATGACACCGCGGTCTGCTCACACTGCCCTACCCCATGCTTTGATTTTTTTCTCCCCTCTCTCTCTAGATGAAATTTTGCGATTTGAGACGGCCGGCCACCCAACAACCTGCCCGCTTGACCCATCCCCCCCCCTCTTCTCCAGACCATTTCCGAGACCTTCTCCCTTACCCCACCTCGCTCATCAACTCATCCATGACCGCTGGCCATGTCCCCTCCGTTTCAAGAGAGCGAGAGTTGCACCCCCCCCTCAAAAAAACCTACACGATCCCCAATGTCAACAACTACAGACCAGTATCCCTTCTTTCTTTTCTCTCCAAAACTTTGAGCGTGCGCTCTAGCCAACCCTTCTGCTATCTCTCTCAGAATGACCTTCTGATCAAACCAGTCAGGTTTCAAGACTGGTCATTCAACTGAGACTGCTCTTCTCTGTGTCACAGAGGCCCGCACTGCTAAAGCAATCTCCCTCTGCTCTTATTCTTCTAGACCTATCTGCTGCCTTTGATACTGTGAACCATCAGATCCTCCCTCCCCACCCCCCTCCGAGTTGGGCATCTCCGGCGCTGCTCACTCCGGATTGCAACCTACCTGACAGGTGCCCCTACCAGGTGGCGTGGCGAGAATCCGTCTCCGCACCACGTGCTACCACTGGTGTCCCAGGGCTCAGTTCTAGGCCCTCTCCCATTCCCTCTATACACCAAGTCACTTGGCTCTGTCATATCCTCACATGGTCTCTCCTATCATTGCTACGCAGACGACACACAATTAATTTTCTCCTTCCCCCTTCTGATAACCACATGGCGAATTGCATCTCTGCATGTTGGCAGACAATAGTGTGGATGTGGATAACCACCTCAAGCTGAACCCCGACAAGACGGAGCTGCTCTTCCCCCCGGGGAAGGACTGCCCGCTCCATGATCTTGCCATCACGGTTGACAACTCCATTGTGTCCTCCTCCGAGAGTGCAAAGAACCTGGCGGACTGGACAACACCCCGTCATTCTCCACTAACATCAAAGAGGTGACCCGATCCTGCAGGTTCATGCTCTACAACATTCGGAGAGTACGACCCTACCTTACACAGAAAGGGCACAGGAATCCAGGCACTTGTCATCTCCCGTCTGGGATTACTGCAACTCGCTGTTGGCTGGGCCTGCCTCTGCCATTAAACCCCTACAACTTATCTAGAACGCTGCAGCCCGCCTGGTGTCAACCTTCCCAAGTTCTCTCATGTCACCCCGCTCCTCAGCACACTCCACTGGCTTCAGTTGAGGTCAGGATCTACTACAAGACCATGGTTCTTGTACGGAGCTGTGAGGGGAACGGCACCTCCTTACCTTCAGGCTCTGATTAGACCCTACACCCAAACAAGGGCACTACGCTCATCCACCTCTGGCCTGCTAGCCCCCTACCTCTATGGAAGCACACTTCCCGCTCAGCCCAGTCAAAGCTATTCGCTACTCTGGCACCCCAACGGTGGAACAAGCTCTCCCACGACGCCAGGACAGCGGAGTCACTGACCACCTTCCGGAGACACTTGAAACCCTACCTTTAAGGAATACTGGAATAGTATAAAAGTAATCCTTCTAACGACTGGTTGATCAAGCTGCCCACTCAAGAAAAAGTTCAAACTGTAACCAGTGCCTGCAACCCGGTTAGGTTATCAGTCAACCTATCAGGGTATTTACAAACAGCACAGGAATGAAATCATCCACATCCAATGTGAAGAATATTTGATGGTCTGTGGTGTGTAATGAAGATCAACCAGACGCTGCACTTGACACATTTATGAAATTGTTTACTCCAGTTACTAATAAGCATGCAACCATTAAGAAAATGACTGTAAAAACTGTTATATCCCTGTGTATTGATGAGGAATTAAAATGTTATGGTTGAGAGGAAATAAGTCTGGCTGCATAACCGATTGGCAAACCTACCGCAAATTGAGAAATCATGTGGTAAACAGAACAAAAAGTAGAAGAAACTATACTATGAAACAAAGATAAATGATATAAAGTGTCATGAGCCCTCCCACTCCACCGGGTTACCACTTAATGTGTTTCCACTATCTTCCACTCTGCTATCTCTATCTCTCTATCAGCCTAACTAGCTCCACCCGTCCCTGCTCTGCTCGGCTCTAATTACTCTGCCAGCTGCGCCTGCATTACCCACTAACCTCTCCCAGTATTTAAAGTCCTGTCTTTCAGCTCTCCTTTGTCAGATCAGCCTGCAAAGCTCACACCCGAACCTGTGTGTGGTTGGCTCACCCTTGTTTTGTGACCCGGACCTGCCTGATTCTTGGATACTCTTCTGCCCCAGGAAAACCAGACCTGCTTTCTGCCATTACGACTCCTGACTACTCTTCGACCCCCGGTAACTTGACCAGCCTTCTGCCTTGCTACAACGTATTTGGATTTCCCTTGAACTGTACTTCTGCCGGTTTCATCCGCCCCGTTGTGTCTGTGTTTCCTCCCCCAGGACTCTGGACCACCAACCACATGAACGTGCCACTGGGGGGGGCACAGACCCAGCACATTGGACGGGATAACCCCGAGCCTTCACTCACTCCCTACTTCCCTTTCCCTAAGTTAATAAACTTTCTGGTGTGACGCAATTGTGGTCCTCTTGTCGCCCTGTCTGAACCGTGACAGTACGATCTGACCATCATGGATCAGCGCACACTTCCCCCGACATGGAAACCGAAGAACCTGAGCAACCCACCGCCATGCTACGCCTGGAACACACGAGAGAGAGTAGGAGAGGGCGACATCACCCTCTGCTTCAGGTGGCCACCAACAGCATCAGCAGTTCAGCAGCACCAGCAGAGTCCAGCAGCAGCAACAACAACCCGCCAGGATCATCCAACTCCTCACCAACCTTACCCCAGCCAGTCTGCCCACCAGCCCTGCCTCCGAGTTACCTGCCCCGGGTCATTGCAGCCGCGCCCCGGAACCCAAGATTGGAAACCCCGAGCGGTTCAACGGGCGATTCTACCAGGTGGCCATTCCTGACTAGCTGCCGACTTCAGTTTTGCAGCCAAGGACCTTCCCACGGAGGGGGCTAGGGTCGGGTATGCATCACTCACCGAGGGCCGAGCCTCGACCTGGGGAACAGCAGAGTTCGAACGCCAAACCCCCGATGTGCAACCTTCGACCTGTTTGCTGAGGAGATGCTGAAGGTGTTTGACCGGATTACAACCGCAGAGGCGTCTCGTGAACGTTCAGTATTCGACAAGGCAGACGTACAGTGCAGACCATTCCATCGACTTCCAACCCTGGCAAGAGAAGTTTGGAACACACATCGTTGGAGGACGGTTTTCCATAGCTTGGCTGACTATATCAAGGAGAGTGGTTCCCATGAACTGCCTCCACTCTTGATGAAGCATCGGACTGACTGTCCGGATCGACAGAAGGATACAGAGGGCGTGAGAGGGGGCGCCAAGGTCACCAACCACGGATTGGAGAGATCCGACTGGGCCCCCGGTCAGCTATGCACTCACCCAAGTCAGCTTGATCAGTCTGAGCCTATGGAGATTGGGCGACCTCTCTCACTCCTGCAGAGCGCCAGCGCCGCTTCACCTCAAACCTGCCTCATTGTGGAGGTGATGGAATCGGGTGGTAATGCCTAAAAAGCGAAGTCACCGGGCATAGGGGAGGGTTGAGCTAATGACCATCAGTCCTCCGACCGCAAACCCTCTGCAAGTACCTCCGCTCTCTGACTCAACTCACACCCTGGCTGCTCTGGTGGATTCGGGCGCCGAAGCCAACATAATGGACACTCAAGCTGGCACGCCAACTGGGACTGGAGAACCTCCGCTTTGACACCCCCTATTCCTGCCCGGGCACTGGACGGATCACTTACTGGATCGGTCACTCATGCTTACGGCCCCGGTCTTGATGGGTTGTCGAAACCATCAAGAAACTATCCATTTCACCTGCTCCCTCTCCAGGCCAACCCCCCATCCTGGGTTACCCATGGCTCCGCCCGGCACAAACCTCAGCTCGATGGGTGACGGGGATCAGGGAGTGGGGGAGAGGACTGCCACCGAACCTGCCTGCTTGCTGCCGCACACCCCCCCGGCCAGTACCTACTAACTCCGCTCCTGACCCCTCCCATGTCCAGAATGCTACCATGGTCTCGAGAGAAGTGTTTAACAAAGCAAGAGCCACATCTCTGCCCTCACCGACCGTAGACTGTGCCATCGACCCTCCTCCCTGGAACAGCCCCCTCCAAGGGGCGCTTACTCGCTTGTCGAAAGAAGGTCATGGAGGACTAATAATGACTCTCGTCACAGGATTGATCCGCTCATCTTCATCCCGGTGGTGCTGGCTGCTTCTTTGTGGGGAAGAGGGACGGATCTTTCGCCCCTGCATCGACTACAGGGGACTCAACGACATCACAGTGAAAAAGTTACCCTCTCCCTCTGCTACCGTGTTTTGAGTTGCTCAGGGAGCCACTGTTTTTACCAAGCTTGGATTCAGAAACGCTTACACAGTGGGATGGGAGGGAGATGAATGGAAGACCGCATTCAATACACCAACAGGCCACTACGAGTATCTGGTTATGCCTTTTGGCCTCACCAATGCTCCCGCTGTGTTCCAGGCTCTGTGAATGATGTATGCGGGAATGTTAAACAAGTTTGTCTTCGTACCTGGAGACATCTTAATCACTCCAGAAACCTGTCGAACACACCCGCCATGTCAGAAGTTTCATCCGAGAATTCCTCACAAGAGAGAAAGGAGTTTATCAAGACAGTGGCCTTCCTGGGGTACATAGTGGCAGAGGGAAGTATCAAATGGATCCTGCCAAAGTATCAGCAGTACTTCATGGCAGTTCCGGAGAACAGAAAGAAGCTGCAACAGTTTTGGGGTTTGCTAACTTTATAGAAAGTTTATCCGGAACTACAGTACGTTGCGCCCCCCTCACTGCTCTAACCAGCACAAGCAACCCCTCACCTGGACCCCAGCAGCCGACAAGGCCTTCAGTACCCTCAAGGTAAGGTTCACCTCCGCTCCCATCCTCCAGATGCCTGACGTGGACCGGCAACATTGTGGAGGTGGACGCCGGATGTGGGAGTTGGTGCTGTGATTTTCAGTGGGGCGGAGGATAGGAAGCTCCATCCCTGTGCCTTTTTCTCACGCCGGTTGTCCCCCTCTGAGTGCAATTACGAGCATAGGGAACCGAGAGCTGCTGGCCGTGAAGCTTGCCTTGGAGAGGGGCCACTGGCTGGAGGGGTACCACTCCATTTCTGCTTGGACCGATCATAAGAACTTGGAGTACATCCGAGAGGCAAACGGTGAACTCCAGCAGTCCCGCTGGGCCCTGTTCCTCAAGGTAACTTACTCTGTCATACCGGCCTGGATCACGCAACACCAAGCCAGACGCCCCGTCAATTCCAGAAGGATGACAACCCCTCCAAGCGATCCCGTGTCGATTCTGCCAAGTCCCTGCATGTAGCAGCTCTGACCCGGGCGTGAGGAACAGGTGCGGAAGCTCTCCGTAACCAGCCCGGTCCCAGCACTTGCCCAGCTGACCGCCTTTTGTCCCCGAAAACCTAAGGTCCAGGTCGCTCAGTGGGGACATGACTCCCGCCTAGCTTGTCACCCTGGCTCCACCCGCACTTACAACCTGCTCGCCAAGGTTTGGTGGCCCGCTCTGAGAAAGGATGTAGGGAACCGCTCAAGCCTGCCCCATCTGCAACCAACACAAGTCGCCCTGCCAGCCCCCAGCCGGATTGCTGCAGCCCCCGCCTGTGCCCAGACCGTCCCCTGGTCTCACATCGCCCTTGACTTTGTCACGGGGGCTGCCCCCTTCAAGGGGCAAGACGCATTCTCACCATAGTTGACGATTCAGCAAGATGGCACACTTCATCCCCCCAAGCTCCAACCGCCAAGGAGACGCCCAGGTGGTCTGGAACACGCTCCGGATCACGGATGCCAAAGGATGTAGTTTTGACCGTGGTACAACCTCCGTTTTGGAAGGAGTTTGTACTGCTGGGAGCCACAGTAGTTGACTCCGGATTCCATCCCCAATCCAATGGGCAGTCAGAGGGGCAAATCAGGAGTCGAGAAGGCACTGCGAGCATGACCTCACGCAACCCCCCACCCCTGGTCGCAGCAATTGACATGGGTGGAGTACGCACACAACCCTCTGACCTGCTCTGCCATCGGTATGTCCCCTTTCCAATGTGTTTATGGATACCAGCCTCCTCTATTTGCAGTCAGGAAGGGGAGGATACTTGCCCATCTGCACTTGCGTTGCCGCCGATGTCGCCGCACCTGGTCACAGGCCCGAGCCACACTTCTCAGATCCCTGCCAGCTACACTACAACCGCCGGAGAATCCCTGCTCCCACCTACCAGTTGGAAAGGGTGTGGTTGTGCCAAGGAACCTGACTAGGGTGGAGTCGCAGAAGTGGCACCCGGTTATTGGCCCATTCCCTATCATAAGAGGATTAGCCCAACTGCTGTCGGCTCCAACTGCCTAATTCCATGAGGGTGCACCCCACTTTCCAGTGTCTAAGATTAAGCCATTCATGAGAGTCCGCTGGTCCCTGCTGCGCCTTGTCCTCCTCCCCCACAGCTCGCGATGGGGTCTGGTTTACACCGCCCGCCGCCTGCCGGTCAGACGGAGGGGAGGGGTCTCCAGTACCTCACTGACTGGGAGGGCTATGGACTGAGGAAAGGACTGGGTGCAGTAGTCGGATTGTGGATAGGATTATCACCGCCTTCCACCAACGCATCCGATCAACCTGCAATCGTAGGGGCCGCCCCAGAGGGATCCCTAAGCGGCCGGCTTCCTGTCCTGGCCGATCCGGGGAGTCCATCTCCCCGACCACGGCCCTCCGGCTTCCTCCGAGGATGAGGGCGTTCGGCCGGACGCCGGAGGACTCTAGCCCCCCCTCCGGCCCCCCCCCGCCCGGCGTGGTGTTGCTCTTGGGACTTTGGGGCCGCCCTGGGGGGTTCTGTCATGAGCCCTCACTCCACCGGGTTACCACCTTAATGTGTTTCCACATCTTCCACTCTGCTCATCGCTCTCTCTACTCAGCCTAACTAGCTCCACCTGTCCCTGCTCTGCTCGGCCCCAACTAATCTGCCAGCTGCGCTGCATAAAACCTCTCCCAGTATTTAAAGTCCTGTCTTTCAGCCTCCTTTGTCAGATCGCCTGCAAAGCTCACAGAACGTGTGCTCGCGCGTTGGCTCACCCTTGTTTTGTGACCCCCGGACGCGATTCTTGGATACTCTTCTGCCCCAGGAAAACCAGACCTGTTTCTGCCATTACGACCCTGACTACTCTTCGACCCCCGGTAACTCTGACCAGCCTTCTGCCTTGCTACAACGTATTTGGATTTCGCTTGAACTGTACTTGCCGTGTTTCATCCGCCCGTGTGTGTGTTCCCCCAGGACTCTGGACACCAACCACGCGCCATCGGACGCATCCTGCCACTGGGGGGGGCACAGACCCAGCACATTGGAGGGATAACCCCTGGAGCCTTCACTCACTCCCACTCCCTTTTCCCTAATTAATAAACTTCTGGGTGACGCAATTGTGGTCCTCTTGTCGCCTGTCGAACGTGACAATAAAGAATTATAGTAAAAAGCTTTGGAGCACCTTAAATTAAATTTTGGGCAAAAAGGCAAACTCAGCTCATATTATTGAATCACAAAACTCACGATATTGCCAACTACTTTATAATTTTTTTCATTCGCAAGATTAGTAAACTTAGGCATGACATGCCAGCAACTAACGCCGAACTTACACATCCAAGTATAACTGACCAAATTATGAAAGACAAGCGTTGTAATTTTGAATTCCGTAAAGGGAGTGTGGAAGAGGTGAAAAAAGTATTGTGGTCTATCAACAATGCCACCTGGGTTGACAACTTGAATGGAAAATTACTGAGGATAGTAGCGAACAATATTGCCACTCCTATTTTTCATCTCTTCAAGCTTACAAAAAGTGTGTGACCTCAGGCCCTGGAGGGAAGCAAAAGTTATTACGCTACCCAAGAATAGTAAAGCACCCTTTATGGTCACATAGGACAATCAGCCGTTACCAACACTTAGTAAACTTTTTGGAAAAAATGGTGTTTGACAGATAATTGTTATTTTAAGTAAATAAATTAACAGACTTTCAGCACGCTTTATAGGGAAGGGCATTCAACATGCACGGCAGTTACACAAATGATGATGATTGGCTGAGAGAAATTGATGATAAAAAAGATTGTGGGGGTTGGTTTGTTAGACTTCAGTGCGGCTTTTGAATTATCGATCATAGTATACGCTGGAAAAACATATATGTTATGGCTTTACACCACTGCTATACGGGATTGAGAGTTACCCGTCTAACAGAACACAGAAGGTATTCTTTAATGGTAGCTCTCCATCATAATCCAAGCAGAATCAGGCATTCCCCAGGGCAGCTGTCTAGTCCCCCTTACTTTTTAAAAAATTTTATAATGACCTGCCACTGGCTCTGGAGTAAAGCCTGTGTGTCTATGAATGCGGATGACTCAACACTACACATGTCAGTACTACAGTGAGTGAAATCCCTGCAACACCTTAACAAAGAGCTGCAGTCAGTTTCAGAATGGGTGGCAAGAAATAATTTAGTCCTAAATATTTCAAAAACTAAAAGCATTGTATTTGGGACAAATCATTCACTAAACCTCAACAAATCTTGTAATAAATAATGTGGAAATGCTTGGAGTAACCCTGCTTGGAGTAACCCCTGGATTGTCTACTGTTATGGTCAAAACATATTGATGCAACAGTAGCTAAGATGGGGAGAGTGTCCATAATAAAGTGCTGCTCTGCCTTTTAACAACAATATCAGGCAGGTGCTACAGCATAGATTCACCTGGACTACTGCCCAGTGTGAGGTCAGGTGCCACAAAGAGCGGGTGAGGAGAAGGGTTGGAGGACTGCCGAACGTGCTGCTGGTGTTACTCATGTTTTGAGAATATTAGGATGTATCAAATACACAAAGATGCTGTAGTCGAGGAGGTCCGAGCACGCCATTGACCAATGCCTGGAACACCGAAGGTGCGTAGTAGACCGAAGCATGACTTGGTACTTGTAATGCCACGGTTGTTTAAAAGCCGTTTTACTCGGCTCCTGAATCCTCACCAGGTTGTAGGCATTGCGTAAATCCAGCTTGGTGAAGACCCGGTCCTGCAATGACTTGAATGCCGCCGTCATCAGGGGGAGTGGATAGCGGTTTAACCATGATGTCGGAGGCTCGGAATCAAGCACGGCCGCTACCCACCGCCCTTTTCCCCACAAAGACGGGCCCGGACCGCGGGGAGGTAGAGGGATGGATGTGCCCTCGACGAGGCCTCATCGAAACTCCCTCATGGCCAGCGGCTCCGGCCGGAACAAGGAAAACAACGCCGCAGGAGGGCATGGCGCCCGGAAGGAGATCGATAGCGCAGTCGGATGGCCTGTGAGGAGGTAGGCCCTTGGCATGCCTCTTATAAACACCTCCCCCAGATCCCAATACTCCCGGGGAATGCCTGCCAGGTTGGGCCGGTGACAGAGTTTGTAGCGCGTAGGGCAGTAGGCGGTTTGGAGTGCGGAACCTGGGGAAGAGGTGAGGACTGGTAGGTGGTTGGGGACGGTGGTTTGGGCTGATGAGTGGTGGTGGAGACGGAACAGGACGGGGGTGCCCGAGGATGAGGGGACACGAGAGTCCACAAGAAAAACGGACATCCCCCCATAGCCCCCCGCCACCCGGATTAGAAGCCCGACCCCAACGGGGCCGCCCAGGCCATGACCGGAACCGGCTCAGCGAGGGAGAGTAAGGAACATTGGGCCAGCGCGTCCATCAGGTTTCCCGCAGCCCCAGAATCCACCAGTGCATGCGCCCGACGGGCAGCGCGTGTCACTGAACAGTTGAAGTCGGAAGTTCACATACACCTTAGCCAAATACATTTAAACTCAGTTTTTCACAATTCCTGACATTTAATCCTAGTAAGACTTCCCTGTTTTAGGTCAGTTAGGATCACCACTTTATTTTAAGAATAATAGTAGAGAGAATGATTTATTTCAGCTTTTATTTATTTCATCACATTCCCAGTGGGTCAGAAGTTTACATACACTTAATTAGTATTTGGTAGCATTGCCTTTAAGTTGTTTAACTTGGGTCAAACGTGGTAGCCCTCCACAAACCTCCCAAATAAGTTGGGTGAATTTTTGGCCATTCCTCCGACAGAGTTGTGTAATTGAGTAGGTATGTAGGCCTCCTTGCTCGACACACGCTTTTTTAGTTCTGCCCACACATTTTCTATAGGATGATGTCAGGGCTTGTGATGGCCACTCCAATACCTTGATTTGTGTTTAAGCCATTTTGCCACAACTTTGAAGTATGCTTGGGGATTGTCATTTGGAAGACCCATTTTCGACCAACTTTAATTCCGATCTTTGTCCCCAGTGCAGTTGCAAACCGTAGTCTGGCTTTTTTATGGCGGTTTTGGAGCAGTGGCTTTTCCTTGCTGAGGGTTTCAGGTTATGTCGATATAGGTTCGGTTTTACTGTGGATATAGATACTTTAGCTGTTTCCTCCAGCATCTTCACAAGGTCCTTTGCTGTTGTTTGGGATTGATTTGCACTTTTGCACAAAGTACGTTAATCTCTAGGAGACAGAACATCTCCTCCCTGAGCGGTATGATGGCTGCGTGGTCCATGGTGTTTATACGCGACTATTGTTTGTACAGATGAACGTGGTAACTTCAGGCATTTGGAAATTGCTCCCAAGGATGAACCAGACTTGTGGAGGTCTACAATTTTTTTTCTGAGGTTTGGTGATTTCTTTGATTTTCCCATGATGTCAAGCAAAGAGGCACTGAGTTTGAAGGTAGGCCTTGAAATACATCCACAGGTACACCTCCAATTGACTCAAATGATGTCAATTAGCCTATCAGAAGCTCTAAAGCCATGACATCATTTTCTGGAATTTTCCAAGCTGTTTAAAGGCACAGTCAATTTAATGTATGTAAACGTTGACCCACTGGAATTGTGATACAGTGAATTATAAGTGAAATAATCTGTCTGTAAACAATTGTTCGGAAAATTATTGTGTCATGCACAAAGAGATGTTAACCGACTTGTCAAAACTATAGTTTGTTAACAAGAAATTTGTGGAGTGGTTGAAAAACTAGTTTTAATGACTCCAACCAAGTGTATGTAAACTTCCGACTTCAACTGTATGCATGTATGTATGTATGTATGTATGTATGTATGTATGTACAGTGCCCTCCACTATTATTGGCACCCCTGTTTAAGATGTGGTCGAGGACTTCCAAAAATTCTCCTTTTTTTTTAAACAACATAGAACCCAAATGCAAAAAAAGAGAAAAATCCAACCTTTTATTTAAGTACATTACTTTGGTGGTAAAAAAAAATCACACATTTAGAAAAAAAAACTTGAAATCATGTGTCCACAATTATTGGCAACCAACAAGTGAAAATGAATTGATTTTTTAAAAAAATATATTTTTCTGTAGTTGATAAAGTTGGTAGGTATTAGGAACTTTTAATTAGTAATTCATGACTTCCTGTTTCCATGGGGATAAATATGAGTGAACAGAGGCCCAATTCTTACCCATTTGTCAACATGGCAAAGACAAGAGAACACACCATTCAAGTAAGGCAGATTTGTGTCGACCTTCATAAGTCAGGCAATGGCTACAAGAAAATAGCCACTCGCTTAACCGCCCGTATTAAGTAGAGGAATCATTAAGAAGTTTAAAACAACTGGAACAGTGACAAACAAGGCTGGAAGAGGTCCCAAGTATCTTGCCACAACGCACAGTGAGGAGGATGGTAAGAGAAGTAAAAAAAAGTCCTAAGTCACTGTCACAGAATTGCATCAAAGAGTGGCATCTTGGGGTACAAAGTCTCCAAAACAACCATCAGACGCTCTCTACATGCCAACAAGCTGTTTGGGATGCATGCAAGGAAAAAGCCTTTTTCACTAACACTCACAAACGTAAACGTCTGGAGTTTGCTAAGCGGCACTGGGACTTCAACTGGGATCGTGTGCTTTGGTCAGATGAGACTAAGATTGAGCTTTTTGGCAACAAACACTCTAAGTGGGTTGGCGGAAAACAAAAGATGAGTATGTCGAAGCACCTCATGCCCACCATGAAGTATGGTGGAGGATCGTGATGCTGTGGGCCTGTTTCTCTTCCAAAGGCCCTGGGAACCTTGTTAGGGTGCATGGCATTATGAACGCTTTGAACTACCAGGACATTTTAAATAAAAACCTGATGGCCTCTGCCAGAAAGCTGAAGATGGGTCGTCATTGGGTCTTTTCAGCAGGATAATGATCCAAAACATGTGGCAAAATCTACACAAAAATGGTTCAGCAGTCACAAACTCAAGGTCCTCCCATGGCCATCTCAGTCCCCAGACCTCAACCCAATCGAAAACCTGTGGGGCGAGCTAAAGAGGAGAGAGCATAAGAGAGGACCCAGGACACTGGATGATCTAGAAAGATTGTGCAAAGAAGAATGGTCAAAGATCCCTCTCTGTGTTCTCCAATCTTGTGAAATGTTATAGGAGGTGATTAAGTGCTGTCTTGTTGGCAAAAGGGGGTTGTACAAAGTATTAACATCAGGGGTGCCAATAATTGTGGGACACATGATTTCAAGTTTATTTTTTTTCTAAATGTGTGATTATTTTTTTTACACCAAAGTAATGTACTTAAATAAAAGGTTGGATTTTTTCTCTTTTTGCATTTGGGTTCTATGTTGTTTAAAAAAAAAAGAGAATTTTTGGAAGTCCTCGACCACATCTTAAACAGGGGTGCCAATAATTGTGGAGGGCACTGTATGTATGTATGTATGTATGTATGTATGTATATATTGGCAAAAATATATGGGGGATTTGAAATGATGCAGACAATTACATTGATGGAAGCTACAATCTATCTACAAAATTAAAGCTTGATCTACCCCCTAAATAAATAAATAATAATAATAATATATACCATTCGCCTTATGTTCACCTTATGAGCGTTTGCATATGTGCATAAGTAGAGCAGAGCTAGAAAACATGCATTACTTTAGCTTAGCCGGCCGGCCAACACAGTCTTGTGGAGCATAGGTTCAAACCCTGGTTAGTCACACTTTGGCGCTGAGGTTGAGTATATACAGTGCCTTGCAAAAGTATTAATCCCCCTTGGTGTTTTTCCTATTTTCTTGCATTACAACCTGTAATTTAAATTGATTTTTATTTGGATTTCATGTAATGGACATACACAAAATAGTGAAATGAAAAAAATAACGTGTTAAAAAAAAATCTTTACAAAAAATAACAGAAAAGTGGTACCTGCATATGTATTCACCCCCTTTGCTATGAAGCCCATAAATAAGCTCTGGTGCAACCAATTATCTTCAGAAATCACATAATTAGTTAAATAAAGTCCACCTGTGTGCAATCTAAGTGTCACATGATCTGTCACATGATCTTAGTATATATACACCTGTTCTAAAAGGCCCCAGAGTCTGCAACACCACTAAGCAAGGGGCACCACCAAGCAAGCGGCACCATGAAGACCAAGGAGCTCTCCAAACAGGTCAGGGACAAAGTTGTGGAGAAGTACAGATCAGGGTTGGGTTATAAAAAAATATCAGAAACTTTTAACATCCCACGGAGCACCATGAAATCTATTATAAAAAAATGGAAAGAATATGGCACCACAACAAACCTGCCAAGAGAGGGCCGCCCAACAAAACTCACGGACCAGGCAAGGAGGGCATTAATCAGAGAGGCAACAAAGAGACCAAAGATAACCCTGAAGGAGCTGCAACGGAGATTGGAGTATCTGTCCATAGGATGACTTTAAGCCGTACACTCCACAGAGCTGGGCTTTACGGAAGAGTGGCCAGAAAAAAGCCATTGCTTAAAAAAAAGCCATTGCTTTAAAATAAGCAAACAAATAAGTGTCCGCCAAAAGCCATGTGGGAGGCTCCCCAAACATATGGAAGAAGGTACTCTGGTCAGATGAGACTAAAATTGAGCTTTTTGGCCATCAAGGAAAATGCTATGTCTGGAGCAAAACCCAACACCTCTCATCACTCCGAGAACACCATCGGCAGGGTGGTTTTTCATCAGCAGGGACTGGGAAACTGGTCAGAATTGAAGGAATGATGGATGGCGCTAAATACAGGGAAATTCTTGAGGGAAACCTGTTTCAGTCTTCCAGAGATTTGAGACTAGGACGGAGGTTCACCTTCCAGCAGGACAATGACCCTAAGCATACTGCTAAAGCAACACTTGAGTGGTTTAAGGGGGAAACATTTAAATGTCTTGGAATCGCCTAATCAAAGCCCAGACCTCAACCCAATTGAGAATCTGTGGTATGACTTAAAGATTGCTGTACACCAGCGGAATCGATCCAACTTCAAGGAGCTGGAGCAGTTTTGCCTTGAAGAATGGGCAAAAATCCCAGTGGCTAGATGTGCCAAGCTTATAGAGATATACCCCAAGAGACTTGCAGCTGTAATTGCTGCAAAAGGTGGCTCTACAAAGTATTGACTTTGAATAGTTATGCACGGTCAAGTTTTTGTTTTTTTGTCTTATTTCTTGTTTGTTTCACAAAAACAAATATTTTACATCTTCAAAGTGGTAGGCATGTTGTGTAAATCAGATGATACAAACCCCCCCAAAAAATCCATTTTAATTCCAGGTTGTAAGGCAACAAAATAGGAAAAATGCCAAGGGGGGTGAATACTTTCACAAGCCACTGTAAGCCTTTTTTGGGTTCAGGAAAAACTCTGAATTACCTCCCAATATAATCAACAGACAGTGTTTACATTTTCATTTGGGGCTATGACAATTCAGTCTGACAGTATTTTTGACATTAGTTAAATCACAAGTAGTCTAAGTATGAGTTGAAGTGACTGAAATGCACCTGAGAAGTATTGGGGAAGTTCAGAAAAGATCAGGGAATATCATCAGTTAATAATTGTGTATGATTTACTCAGATGTGTTGGCGCACGTCATTGACAAAGAAGCAAAACTATGTTTGGTTAGCTACCTTTTCAATAGCTTAACAAAATAATTTGCCAAAAGATTTCATGAAAACTCACCTTGTCTGTCTAACTTGAAGGAAAATCATCCAAAAAAGAATTCCTCTGTGTCTTCTGTCCAATGGAATGATCAATCAGACTGAAGTTTTGCAGCTGGAACTTAGAGTAACTTAGACTAAACAACCCTTCACTTAACCCCATCCATCACGATAGCCTGAGTTCTGCCACTAAGATAATCATGAAATCATGAACAGGCATCAGAGCTCAGGCCTATCGAGGACAACTGAGAATACAAAAATCGAAGCCTTGTGACATGAGAAAGAGGAACTCATGACTGATACATCAGATTTCTGTAGCATAATTACAGTCATTAGCTACATTATGATGAATAGGGCAAACATCTTATGTTTATAAGAACAAAATGAAACACCAGTAATGAAATTAAGCTGTTGGGATGAAAGTAATGGCAAAATAAATAATGGGGGTAGGCCTTATGGTAAAACATGAGCCTATCAAAACAACTAAAACAAAGATGGCAAGAAAACTGTAGGCTATTAACTATTATTTACCATTACCGCATGTCAGTCACATGAAAAATGTGCTGAAAACGGTGGACTAGGCTCCAAAATGCAGTGTGGTTCGAAGATAAAATAAACATTTTGAAAAGGCAGAGATGAGCGACTGAGGCACGAGCAGACAGCAGTGGACGCATCAATTTAGCTTACAAGTAGCTAGTCTAGGCCTAATGAATGCCAATTACTGACTGTCATTCATTACACTTTTCATTACAGGGCAAAACTGGTTGAATCAATGTTGATTCCACTTCATTTCAACCAAAAACACAATTTGATGACCTTGAATCAACTTGTGAAACTGGTTGAATTTGAAAAAAGTCATCAAGATAAGGACATTTTGTATTTTTTTCACCCAAATTTGAACCTAAATCCAATGTCACATACTCACGTCTATAGCCATGAAGTGCTTTGAAAGGCTGGTAATGGCTCACATCAACACCATTATCCCAGAAACCCTAGAATTTGCATACCGCCCCAACTGATCAACAGATGATGCAATCTCTATTGCACTCCATACTGCCCTTTCCCACCTGGACAAGAGGAACACCTACGTGAGAATGCTATTAATTGACTACAGCTCAGCGTTCAACACCATAGTGCCCTCAAAGCTCATCACTAAGCTAAGGACCCTGGGACTAAACACCTCCCTCTGCAACTGGATCCTGGACTTCCTGACGGGCCGCCCACAGGTGGTAAGGGTAGGTAACAACACATCTGCCACGCTGATCCTCAACACGGGGGCTCAGGGGGTGCGTGCTCAGGCCCCTCCTGTACTCCCTGCTCACCCATGACTGCATGGCCAGGGCACGACTCCAACACCATCATTAAGTTTGCCGACGACACAACAGTGGTAGGCCTGATCACTGACAACGATGAGACAGCCTATAGGGAGGAGGTCCGAGACCTGGCCGGTGGTGCCAGGATAACAACCTCTCCCTCAACGTGATCAAGACAAAGCCATTTCATCATCGCGCTTGATGGTTTTTGCGACTGCAAAAAGTTCTTGACATTTTCCATATTGACTGACCTTCATGTCTTAAAGTAATGATGGACTGTTGTTTCTCTTGCTTATTTGAGCTGTTCTTTCTATAATATGGACTTGGTCTTTTACCAAATAGGGCTATCTTCTACCCCCCTACCTTGTCACAACACAACTGATTGGCTGAAACGCATTAAGGAAAGAAATTCCACAAATTAACTTTTAAGAAGGCACACCTGTTAATTGAAATGCATTCCAGGTGACTACCTCATGAAGCTGGTTGAGAGAATGCCAAGAGTGTGCAAAGCTGTCATCAAGGCAAAGGGTGGCTATTTGAAGAATCTCAACTATAAAAATATATTTTGATATGTTTAACACTTTTTTGGTTTTTAACAACCTTATTCTAAAATGGATTAAATTGTTTTTTCCCCCCTCCTCAATCAACACACCCCATAATTACAAAGCAAAAACAGGTTTTTAGAAATGTTTACACATTTATTAAAAATAAAACATTTAAATATGACATTTATATAAATATTCAGTCCCTTTACTCAGTACTTTGTTGAAGCACCTTTGGCAGTGTTTACAGCCTGGAGTCTTCTTGGGTATGAGGCTACAAGCTTGGCACACCTGTATTTGGGGAGTTTCTCCCATTCTTCTCTGCAGATCCTCTCAAGCTATGTCAGGTTGAATGGGTAGAGTCGTTGCACAGCTATTTTCAGGTCTCTCCAGAGATGTTCAATCGGGTTAAGTCCGGGCTCTGGCTGGGCCACTCAAGGACATTAAGAGACTTGTCCCGAAGCCACACCTGCACTGTCTTGGCTGTGTGCTTAGGGTCGTTGTCTTGTTGGAAGGTAAACCTTTGCCCCAGTCTGAGGTCCTGAGCGCTCTGGAGCAGGTTTTCATCAAGGATCTCTCTGTACTTTCCTCCCTTCATCGCTCCTTCGATCCTGACTAGTCTCCCTGACCCTGCCGCTGAAAAACATCCCCACAGCATGATGCTACCACCACCATGTTTCACCATAGGGATGGTGCCAGGTTTCCTCCAGATGTGACGCTTGGCATTCAGGCCAAACAGTTCAATCAGACCAGAGAATCTTGTTTTTCATGGTCTGAGAGTCCTTTAGGTGCCTTTTGGCAAACTCCAATCGGGCTGTCATGTGCCTTTTACTGAGGAGTGGCTTCCGTCTGGCCACTCTACCATAAAGGCCTGATTGGTGGAGTGCTGCAGAGATGGTTGTCCTTCTGGAAGGTTTTCCCATCTCCACAGAGGAACTCTAGAGCTCTGTCAGAGTGACCATCAGGTTCTTGGTCACCTCCTGACCAAGGCCCTTCTCCCCGTTTGCTCAGTTTGGTCGGGTGGACAGATTTAGGAGGAGTCTTGGTGGTTCCAAACTTCTTCCATTTAAGAATGATGGAGGCCACTGTGTTCTTGGGGACCTTCAGTACTCCTTTGACCTCATGGCTTGGTTTTTGCTCTAACATGCACTGTCAACTGTGGGACCTTATATAGACAGGTGTGTGCCTTTCCAAATCATGTCCAATCAATTGAATTTACCACAGGTGGACTCCAACTCAAGTTATAGAAACATCAAGGATGATCATTCGAAACAGGATGCACCTGAGCTCAATTTTTGAGTCTCATAGCAAAGGGTCTGAATATAAATAAGGTATTTCTGTTTTGTTTTTTTATATAAATGTGCAAAGATTTATAAAAACCTGTTTTTGCATTGTCATTATGGGGTATTGTGTGTAGATTGATGAGGAAAATGTTTTTTTTAAATCCATTTTAGAATAAGGCTGTAACGTAACAAAATGTGGGAAAAAGGGAAGGGGTATGAATACTTTCCGAATGCTGTATGTACAACATAAGTTACAAACAACGCAAAAATAAACCACACAAAATATCACAATTGGGTAGGAGACTGTAAAACAGCAGCCATCGCTTCCACACCATTTGTATAGGTTTATACAGAACAAGTGGAGAAATGCACATAACAATGTGGATCATAACAGTATACCATAAAGGTTATGAAAATAATACCTTGCTGTAAAATATACCTTGCGATCAGCAGTTATAATGAAATAACACTGTTTACATACTCCTTATACAGCTGTGGAGCAAGTGGCTGTGGCACAGGCCGTGGATGTGTCTGGGCTGGCTGAGCTGGATCTAGGGGTAGCTGTGCCCTTATCTCGTTCCCAGACACTTCCACCCAAACACACGAAGAGTTGGTGGACCAACGTGTCAAACTTGGCCTTCGTTAGCCAATACAGAGATCCGGGAGAAATAACTGGCGCATAGGCATTGGCTTAATTGGCTTAATCTACCAACCAATCATCTCTGACAACACCTTCCCCTAACCCTCCCCCTAGCACACCACAATTACAGAGCCACGCCTCACAGTCGCTTGATTTGCAAAAATGTAATGTTGACAAATACTTTACTCAGTAGGTCACTCCTATAGAATTCTATGGTCAATCACACTAAGGCCAACTTTGGTTGATATCCGAGGGTTATATGCGCGATGCGCAATAGCCTAAGGAAGAGGTTACTGTGGCCCAGGACGTGGGGGTGACTGGGAAGACTGAGCTGGGTCTAGGGCTAGCTGTGGCCCAGGACGTGGCATAGACTAGGCTGGCTGTGCTTGGTCTAGAGATAGCTGTGGCTCAGGTCGTGGCGGTGACTGGGCTGTCTCTAGACCTGGTGGTGGCCCAATCGGTGAAACTGGACGGACAGGCTGGATTGACAGGGACTCGGGTTGGAGGAGCTGGAACCAGCTGTGTCAGTTCAATTTGGGTGGTTGTAGAGGGTCTCACCCGGGGAGTGTGTTGGGCTGTCTCACGGTATCAAATCAAATCAAATCAAATTTTATTGGTCACATGCGCCGAATACAACAGGTGCAGACATTACAGTGAAATGTTACTTACAGCCCTTAACCAACAGTGCATTTATTTTAAACAAAAAAAAGTAAGAATAAAACAACAACAAAAAAAAGTGTTGAGAAAAAAAAGAGCAGAAGTAAAATAAAGTGACAGTAGGGAGGCTATATATACAGGGGGGTACCGAGCAGAGTAATGTGAGGGGGCACCGCTAGTTGAGGTAGTTGAGGTAATATGTAATGTGGGTAGAGTTAAAGTGACTAGCATAAATATTAACAGAGTAGCAGCAGCGTAAAAAGGATGGGGTGGGGGGGGCAGTGCAAATGTCGGGTAGCATGATTAGCTTTTCAGGAGTTTATGGCTTGGGGGTAGAAGCTGTTGAGAAGTCTTTTGACCTAGACTTGGCACTCCGGTAACGCTGGCCGGCAAGGTAGCAGAGAGAACAGTCTATGACTAGGGTGGCTGGAGTCTTTGACAATTTTGAGGGCCTTCCTCTGACACCGCCTGGATAGAGGTCTGGATGGCAGGGAGCTTTGCCCCAGTGATGTACTGGGCCGTACGCACTACCCTCTGTAGTGCTGGGTCAGAGGCCAAGCAGTTGCCATACCAGGGTGATGCAACCAGTCAGGATGCCTCGATGGTGCAGCTGTAGAGTTTTTTTGAGGATCTGAGGACCCATGCCAAATCTTTTTAGTCTCCTGAGGGGGAATAGGCTTTGTCGTGCCCTCTTCACGACTGTCTTGGTGTGTTTGGACCATGATAGTTCGTTGGTGATGTGGACACCAAGGAACTTGAAGCTCTCAACCTGTTCCACTGGATTATGCTGTTGATGTGAGCCATGACCAGTCTTTCAAAGCACTTCATGGCTACAGACGTCAGTGCTACGGGTCGGTAGTCATTTAGGCAGGTTATCTTAGAGTTCTTGGGCACGGGGACTATGGTGGTCTGCTTGAAACATGTTGGTATTACAGACTCAGTCAGGGACATGTTGAAAATGTCAGTGAAGACACTTGCCAGTTGGTCAGCACATGCTCGGAGTACACGTCCCTGGTAATCCGTCTGGCCCTGCGGCCTTGTGAATGTTGACCTGCTTAAAAGTCTTACTCACATCGGCTACGGAGAGCGTGATCACATAGTCATCCGGAACAGCTGGTGCTCTCATGCATGCTTCAGTGTTGCTTGCCTCGAAGCGAGCATAGAAGTGGTTTAGCCCCGCCTGGTAGGCTTGTGTCACTGGGCAGCTCGGTGTTTGGGCATGGTTGGGGCTTGTAGGCTCCAGGTGATGAAGGCTGCTGTATTGCAGGATGTAGGAGGGGTATTGGTATGGGCTGCTAAAATAATGTGTAGTTGTGGGGGTAGGGCACTCATGCTGCATTGCCCATAACAACTGATAGCTCCTTAATATGTTTGCTGATGCCCATAACACATACTTATTGCATACTTATTAACACGTCTCCATACGTCACTTATTAACACAGCGTTATAGCGCAATTAAAATGTAAAGCTATTTTCGGATTGAGCACAGATCTGCAGCGTTACCGTGAATGCAGTCTCCGCCAATGCGGAACATTACCTTTATATTTCTATCATGCTATAGCAAAGATCTTCAGCGCTACGGATTGAATCGAGCCCCTAGTTGCATGTCAAGGTGAAATTTTAAATGTAATTGACAGTTGTGGTCATTTCTTATGTTAATTGTTATATGTTGTTTTACCTATTTGCACTGCTGCCTACACCATACCCCCCTTGTGGAATACATAAAGTATTTTTAATTTATGTTTATTGTTACTGTTACTGTTACAGTTACACCTTTACAGTGCAGTGCATTATTGGCAGTGGTGTAAATACTTTCAAGTACTATATAAGTAGTTTTTTGGGGTATCTGTACTTTACTTTATTTATATTTTTGACTACTTTTACTTCACTACATTCTTAATGAAAATAATGTACTTTTGCTCCATACAGTGAGGGAAAAAAGTATTTGATCCCCTGCTGATTTTGTACGCTTGCCCACTGACAAAGAAATTATCAGTCTATAATTTTTATGGTAGGTTTATTTGAACAGTGAGAGACAGAATAACAACAAAAAAATCCAGAAAAACGCATGTCAAAAAATGTTATAAATTGATTTGCATTTTAATGAGGGAAATAAGTATTTGACCCCCTCTCAATCAGAAAGATTTCTGGCTCCCATGTGTCTTTTTATACAGGTAAGAAGCTGAGATTAGGAGCACACTCTTAAAGGGAGTGCTCCTAATCTCAGTTTGTTACCTGTATAAAAGACACCTGTCCACAGAAGCAATCAATCAATCAGCACCCCAAGGATGTCAGGGACAAGATTGTAGACCTACACAAGGCTGGAATGGGCTACAAGACCATCACCAAGCAGCTTGGTGAGAAGGTGACAACAGTTGGTGCGATTATTCGCAAATGGAAGAAACACAAAATAACTATCAATCTCCCTCAGCCTGGGACTCCAAGCAAGATCTCACCTCGTGGAGTTGCAATGATCATGAGAACGGTGAGGAATCAGCCCAGAACTACACGGGAGGATCTTGTCAATGATCTCAAGGCAGCTGGGACCATAGTCACCAAGAAAACAATTGGTAACACACTAAGCCGTGAAGGACTGAAATCCTGCAGCGCCTGCAAGGTCCCCCCTGCTCAAGAAACACATATACAGGCCCGTCTGAAGTTTGCCAATGAACATCTGAATGATTCAGAGGAGAACTGGGTGAAAGTGTTGTGGTCAGATGAGACCAAAATCGAGCTCTTTGCATGAACGTGTTTGGAGGAGGTGGAATGCTGCCTATGACCCCAAGAACACCATCCCCACCGTCAAACATGGAGGTGGAAACATTATGGTTTGGGGGTGTTTTTCTGCTAAGGGGACAGGAAAACTTCACACATCAAAGGGACGATGGACGGGGCCATGTACCGTCAAATCTTGGGTGAGAACCTCCTTCCCTCAGCCAGGGCATTGAAAATGGGTTGTGGATGGGTATTCCAGCATGACAATGACCCAAAACACACAGCCAAGGAAACAAAGGAGTGGCTCAAGAAGAAGCATATTAAGGTCCTGGAGTGGCCTAGCCAGTCTCCAGACCTTAATCCCATAGAACATCTGTGGAGGAAGCTGAAGGTTCAAGTTGCCAAACGTCAGCCTCGAAACCTTAATGACTTGGAGAAGATCTGCAAAGAGGAGTGGAACAAAACCCTCCTGAGATGTGTGCAAACCTGGTGGCCAACTACATGAAACGTCTGACCTCTGTGACTGGTCCTCTGTAGCTCAGCTGGTAGAGCAAGGCGCTTGTAACGCCAAGATAGTGGGTTCGATCCCCGGGACCACCCATACACAAAAATGTATGCACGCATGACTGTAAGTCGCTTTGGATAAAAGCGTCTGCTAAATGGCATATTATTATTATTATTTATTGCCAACAAGGGTTTTGCCAGCAAATACTAAGTCATGTTTTGCAGAGGGGTCAAATACTTATTTCCCTCATTAAAATGCATATCAATTTATAACATTTTTGACATGCGTTTTTCTGGATTTTTTTGTTGTTATTCTGTCTCTCACTGTTCAAATAAACCTACCATTAAAATTATAGACTGGTCATGTCTTTGTCAGTGGGCAAACGTACAAAATCAGCAGGGGATCAAATACTTTTTTCCCTCACTGTACATGTTCCCTGACACACAAAAGTACTCGTTACATTTCGAAATCCTTAGCAGGACTGGAAAATGGTCCAATTCGCGCACTTATCAAAAGGACATCCCTGGTCATCCCTACTGCCTCTGATCTGACGGACTCACTAAGCACAAATGCTTTGTTTGTAAATTATGTCTGAGTGTTGTTGGAGTGTGCCCCTGGCTATCCGTAAATATAAAAAAAAACAAGAAAATGGTGCCTTCTGGTTTGCTTAAAACAAGGGATTTGAAATGATTTATACTTTTACTTTTGATACTTAAGTATATTTCAAACCAAATACTTTTAGACTTTTACTCAAGTAGTATTTTACTGGGTGACTTTCACTTTTACTTGAGTCATTTTCTATTAAGGTATCTTTACTTTTACTGAAGTATGACAATTGGGTACCTTTTCAGCCACTGAGTACCCAAAAGTAATCAAATTGGGGGAATGAAAATACAGCACAAATGGAGAAAGAAACAAACTCATGCCACATTTGACACATCATCCTTAATCCTCTGCGTCTTCTAAATAATATGGATATTGGTTTCAAAACATTCAACAATATTCAATTTTCAAAATAAATGGTCAAATCGCTTAAAGTGTTTCTGAAAATGACTTGTCCATGAATATAGAGTAAACCGAAAGCACTCGAGTCTAAGCACTGGGACGTTATACCAGCTCAGCAGATTGACATGAGCCAGCCAGCCCGCCCTGCAACCGCCTGTGCGTACGTGTGGTTTCGCACAACCTCGTCCTCTCTGGTAGACGCGCCTGGTCATCGCGCATGGTAATGCCGCGTTCGTGTACTAGTCGGAACAAGAAAAACTCGGACATTCCGAATTTCTAATTGGTTGAACGCATCACGTGTATAACTACATCCAGTTAAAAAGTTGTATATTTCCGAGTTCCGACTAGTACTTGAACAAGGCATCAATCTAATCTCACGTGTCAATTGAGTATAGGCTGCAGCCTGCTTTCGTGCTTGGGTTCTTTAAACCACCTGTATAGGTTTATTTACAACAAAGGAACGGCTGTGTGCGTATCAGTTAGAAACCTCTAGGAGAAATCAAATTGACGTTGTTTTAGCTTTATCTTGTGGGGATACTGATAATGTTTCTGCTCGATTCCGACTCACAGGTAGGGCCTCTTGATGTGTGTAATAACATCGACATTATAGACTATTTAGCCTATAACTTTGGCATTGCAGGTTTATAGAATGTATTTAATATTGCATTACAATTTGCATGGCTGTGTTTATGCGTTATTTTTGTTGTTTAGTTAGGTGTAAGGAAAGGTCATAATTATAATAAAAATAGCATATTAACAAGTTTTCGACATGGTTTATCATTTGCTGAATTATCTGTAGGCAAGGCTCTAATTAGAAGGTGGCCATATTTTTGCTTCACAAATCAGTCTTGATATGCATAGTTATCATATCTAGGCTAAATGTGTATTTGCAACGCAATTTAAACACAATTCACGTTCATGTGACGCCAACTGGCCCATATGAAAAAGGACATTATTTTTTAAGCCCTAGTGTCAGAATAACAGAGTAGACGCAGATGTAAAATACTGTAAAAAAAAATCTAGCGTTAATCTAATGTTATTCTTTGTTTCCTGTATTATGCAGCTGGACTGTATTCGTAATTTATTCGAAGGCGGAGATGCTGTCAACTCAAGCAATGTGTTGGGACAGTCCCCTGCACACTTGGCGGCATGCAGCGGACAAGCCTTTTGTTTACTTTGGCTACTGCAAACGGGAGCTGATGCAAATCAGCAGGTAGATTCACTTTGACTTGTCTGTCTATAGCAGGGATGGGCAACTTTGGTGGGGATGGGGGCCAGATGAGGGGCCACAGTGGCTCGCTGGTCTGCATACTCTCAACCATACCCACACATGGACCCTAGCCTTTTGAGGGCCCGAAGATAAATTATTTGCCATGTGGCATAAAGGAAATGTATCAATTTCATGCAATTCTACTCATTTTGCCATAGGGTGGAGAGAAATGTTTGCAGTTTTTAATATGATATCTGAGAGTGACTAACAAAAGTAATGGGGCCCCCTGGTCGGTAATTCGACCATGATTACTACAAGTTTAAATAGCTGGCTAGACTGCTAATGCACAACCAAATGTCGAAATTGCACCTTGTGTATTCTACTATTCTAACTCTCAACAGTAAATTGAGACCCTGACTGAGTGGGAGGGGGGATTGGCCCACGGGCCTACAATACAATAAGATTGCCCTATGCTTTTGTATATATTTCTCTAAATAAAAGGCCAACATGACACATCAAATATGAGCTTTCAAGTGATATATCAGTCTTCATCCAAAAATAATTGCAAGATGTTATGAAGTTGTAGTGACACTGCAGTAAAGTGTAGGCTAATGTTTTGGACACAGGCTACAGTAACTGCAGTGTAACTTCGAATAAGTGATCACAAACACATTGACCAGATCCATTGCTCAAGATCCAGGAAATTACATCAGAGGCAAAGCTCATTTTACAGGTTCTCATTTCAACTGATGCAAAACACCACAGTCTTTATTTACTTGTTTCCCTTTAACCCAAATTATTTAATATTTGCTGAAGGACAACAATGGGGAGACACCCATGCACAAAGCCGCCAAGGCCGGCAGTTTGGAATGCATCAGCGTGCTCGTTGCCAGTGATGCCCAACTTGGGTGAGTGTCAACTTTCCCACACTCAAAACGGTTGCATAGATCATGTTAATATATAATATTTAGGAGACGCTTTTATCCGAAGCTAACTTACAGTCATGCGTGCATACATTTTACGTATGGGTGGTCCTGGGACTCAAACCCACTAACCTGACGTTACAATCGCCATGCTCTACCAACTGAGCTACGAAAGACCTGTTCTCAGACTAATGCATAGATGCTAATTTTGTAAACAAAATTCTACACACCGATAGCATTACCTGAGCTAAAGATAGTTCAAATGAGTTTAAACCATCATATTTTGGTTACTTTTTCCATCCAGCCAGTTGCTTTTACAATCTCTAACCTTTCCACAATGTTTTTTTCCTGAGCAGACTTGCAACAACGAGGGCAGAACCGCTGAAGATTTGGCATGGTTGTACGGATTCAAGGAGTGCGGACGATTCCTGAACACGCTCCAAATGACGAGACTCCTGACGATCAGCAGCACTCCTCTGATGCCTACCGGGCCCGTAGCATGCCCGCTGACTGGCCCCCAGAGCAGTAAGATGGCAGGACAGAAGAGGGCACTCATTGCCACCGGAGCCCAAGACGGAAAGAGGGCTCGAGACTGGTGATTCAGCAAGGCACCTCTAGAATTCGAAAAGGAGGACAATGCTTTCTCAGCCAAGTCCAATACAGGACATGCATGACGAAGTCCCAGGTACTGTGTCTGACACCAAACCTGTCTCTATTCCTAACCACTGATTGGGGTGTCTCTATGAGTCTCCTATGTATTTGTGTGTCAAATATTGGCAATGTGTCGGCCAGTATGATATCAGTGGTTAACTTGGATAGGAGAAGAAAGCATCCTTCTCCTGCAGTGACAGAGGCAGACGTGTGTAGAGGAGATGGTTCGGAAAACTACGCTCATGTGATGAGTAACCTTGCTTTGAGAACTTAGGACTCGTGTTATCTCCCGTTGCTATTACCTAGGCTTTGGTTCAGAGGGCTAAACACTGGGAGAATCTCAATTGCATACACTGGGAGAATCTCAATTGCATACTCCCCGCTTTCACTCTCCTCACCTCCTCAATTCCCATTGGAGAAGCTCAGAGGGGAGGGACCTCCGGCCCTCTCATCCAATGGGTTTTGAGAATGAGACGATGCGAGGAGTACGCAATTGAAATCTTTCCATTGTCTTGAGGTGTGCACGTGTTCAGCATAGGCTCCGGGCCTAGCCATCACAAGGAAACAACCACTGTGTGTGTGCATTTCATGCTCAGATGCAATGACAGTGAAGCTATATCTTTTAATTTGGCTCTATACTCCAGAATTTTGGATGCGTGATGAAATGTTTCATATGAAGCGACTGTACAGAATGTCACCTTTTATTTTAGGGTATTTTCATACAAATGTTTTACTGTTTAGAAATTAAAGCAATTTAAGTATCTAGTCCTCCCCATTTGAAGGTGTCATTTAAAAAATATATATATTTACAATAAAAGTGACTCCAAAATGACACAATACAGTTGATGTCGGAAGTTTACATACACTTAGGTTGGAGTCATTAAAACAAGTCGGTTAGGACATTACTTTGTGCATGACACAAGTCATTTTTCCAACAATTGTTTACAGACAGATTATTTCACTTATATTTCACTTTAAACAGCTTGGAAAATTCCAGAAAATGATATCATGGCTTTAGAAGCTTCTGATAGGCTAATTGACATAATT
Organism: Coregonus clupeaformis; assembly: GCF_020615455.1. NCBI lineage: Eukaryota > Metazoa > Chordata > Actinopteri > Salmoniformes > Salmonidae > Coregonus > Coregonus clupeaformis. The sequence goes on from NW_025534908.1 coordinate 98,249, forward strand.
TGAGTCAATTGGAGGTGTACCTGTGGATGTATTTCAAGGCCTACCTTCAATCTCAGTGCCTCTTTGCTTGACATCATGGGAAAATCAAAAGAAATCAGCCAAGACCTCAGAAAAACAATTGTAGACCTCCACAAGTCTGGTTCTTCCATGGGAGCAATTTCCAAACGCCTGAAGGTACCACGTTCATCTGTACAAACAATCGTACGCAAGTATAAACACCATGGGACCATGCAGCTGTCATACCACTCAGGAAGGAGACACGTTCTGTCTCCTAGAGATGAATGTACTTTGGTGTGAAAAGTGCAAATCAATCCCAGAACAACAGCAAAGGACCTTGTGAAGATGCTGGAGGAAAAAGGTAGAAAAGTGTCTATATCCACAGTAAAACGAGTCCTATATCGACATAACCTGAAAGGCTGCTCAGCAAGGAAGAAGCTACTGCTCCAAAACCGCCATAAAAAAGCCAGACTATGGTTTGCAACTGCACATGGTAACAAAGATCGTACTTTTTGGAGAAATGTCCTCTGGTGTGATGAAACGAAAATAGAACTGTTTGGCCATAATGACCATCGTTATGTTTGGAGGAAAAAGGGGGTTGCTTGCAAGCCGAAGAACACCATCCTAACCGTGAAGCACGGGGGTGGCAGCATCATGCTGTGGGGGTGCTTTGCTGCAGGAGTGACTGGTGCACTTCACAAAATAGATGGCATCATGAGGAAGGAAAACTATGTGGATATATTGAAGCAACATCTCAAGACATCAGTCAGGAAGTTAAAGCTTGGTCGCAAATGGGTCTTCCAAATGGACAATGACCCCAAGCATACTTCCAAAGTTGTGGCAAAATGGCTTAAAGACAACAAAGTCAAGGTATTGGAGCTGACCTTAATCCTATAGAAAATGTGTGGCCAGAACTGAAAAAGCGTGTGCGAGCAAGGAGGCCTACAAACCTGACTCAGTTACACCAGCTCTGTCAGGAGGAATGGGCCAAAATTCACCCAACTTATTGTGGGAAGCTTGTGGAAGGCTACCTGAAACGTTTGACCCAAGTTAAACAATTTAAAGGCAATGCTACCAAATACTAATTGAGTGTATGTAAACTTCTGACCCACTGGGAATGTGATGAAAGAAATAAAAGCTGAAATAAATAATTCTCTCTACTATTATTCTGACATTTCACATTCTTAATATAAAGTGGTGATCCTAACTGACCTAAAACAGGGAATTTTTACTAGGATTAAATGTCAGGAATTGTGAAAAATTGAGTTTAAATGTATTTGGCTAAGGTGTATGTAAACTTCCGACTTCAACTGTACATTATTTACCATTAATTTGGGCACAACATAATCCAAAACAAACTGCAAATGCATCCAACAAGTTTGTAGTCACATGCTTGATGTAGCCATTGTGTGTTAGGAATATGGGACCAAATACTCAACTTTTGACTACTATAATACACTATAAGTGAATTTGGCAAAATACTTATGATACCTTCAAATGGGGGGACTAAATACATAAAGTGTTTTCATTTCTATACAGTACAACAGATCTGTATGAAAATACCCTCAAATAAAAGGTGACATTCTGTACTACCTCATTTGAAACAATTGATCTCAAATCCAAAATTCTGGAGTAGAGATAAATTAAAAGATTACGTAGGAGAGTGTGTATATGTTTGACTAAATGAAATATAAAGTTGATGCATAAAAAGCAGGCACGTCTTCATGAATGAGACACTACACAAATCTTGAAGGTTGCATGTTGATGTAAAAACTGAATACCGACTGTCATTACAGTCACAGATGAAAGCTGAAATAAAAAGGCACATTCATTTCTTCACCTCAGATATTTTGTCATTTATTTTCAGAGATTTGTTGTAATACTGTTGGACAGGTGCCTGTACACAATACACATTGACACCTATCCACTCATATGGTCTTTGGTCTCTGAGGCAAACAGAGGTTGTAGTAGGCGTTCTGGTCCCAAAACTCTGGACCCTTCCATCCGCACCAGCCCTGGGGAAAGAAGCAGACAACATCTCTCCATTTTGGGTTTTCTCACACAAAATGTCATAACATACAGTGGGGAGAACAAGTATTTCATACACTGCCGATTTTGCAGGTTTTCCTACTTACAAAGCATGTAGAGGTCTGTAATTTTTATCATAGGTACACTTCAACTGTGAGAGACGGAATCTAAAACAAAAATCCAGAAAATCACATTTTTAAGTAATTAATTTGCATTTTATTGCATGACATAAGTATTTGATCACCTACCAACCAGTAAGAATTCCTGCTCTCACAGACCTGTTAGTTTTTCTTTAAGAAGCCCTCCTGTTCTCCACTCATTACCTGTATTAACTGCACCTGTTTGAACTCGTTACCTGTATAAAATACACCTGTCCACACACTCAATCAAACAGACTCCAACCTCTCCACAATGGCCAAGACCAGAGAGCTGTGTAAGGACATCAGGGATAAAATTGTAGACCTGCACAAGGCTGGGATGGGCTACAGGACAATAGGCAAGCAGCTTGGTGAGAAGGCAACAACTGTTGGCGCAATTATTAGAAAATGGAAGAAGTTCAAGATGACGGTCAATCACCCTCGGTCTGGGGCTCCATGCAAGATCTCACCTCGTGGCGCATCAATGATCATGAGGAAGGTGAGGGATCAGCCCAGAACTACACGGCAGGACCTGGTCAATGACCTGAAGAGAGCTGGGACCACAGTCTTAAAGAAAACCATTAGTAACACGCTACGCCGTCATGGATTAAAATCCTGCAGCACACGCAAGGTCCCCCTGCTCAAGCCAGCGCATGTCCAGGCCCGTCTGAAGTTTGCCAATGACCATCTGGATGATCCAGAGGGGGGAATGGGAGAAGGTAATGTGGTCTGATGAGACAAAAAATAGAGCTTTTTGGGCTAAACTCCACTCGCCGTGTTTGGAGGAAGAAGAAGGATGAGTACAACCCCAAGAACACCATCCCAACCGTGAAGCATGGAGGTGGAAACATCATTCTTTGGGGATGCTTTTCTGCAAAGGGGACAGGACGACTGCACCGTATTGAGGGGGAGGATGGATGGGGCCATGTATCGCGAGATCTTGGCCAACAACCTCCTTCCCTCAGTAAGAGCATTGAAGATGGGTCGTGGCTGGGTCTTCCAACATGACAACAACCCGAAACACACAGCCAGGGCAACTAAGGAGTGGCTCCGTAAGAAGCATCTCAAGGTCCTGTAGTGGCCTAGCCAGTCTCCAGACCTGAACCCAATAGAAAATCTTTGGAGGGAGCTGAAACCGTATTGCCCAGCAACAGCCCCGAAACCTGAAGGATCTGGAGAAGGTCTGTATGGAGGAGTGGGCCAAAATCCCTGCTGCAGTGTGTGCAAACCTGGTCAAGACCTACAGGAAACATATGATCTCTGTAATTGCAAACAAAGGTTTCTGTACCAAATATTAAGTTCTGCTTTTCTGATGTATCAAATACTTATGTCATGCAATAAAATGCAAATTAATTACTTAAAAATCATACAATGTGATTTTCTGGATTTTTGTTTTAGATTCCGTCTCTCACAGTTGAAGTGTACCTATGATAAATATTACAGACCTCTACATGCTTTGTAAGTAGGAAAACCTACAAAATCAGCAGTGTATCAAATACTTGTTCTCCCCACTATATGTAAAGAAGGGCAAATAGATTAAAGTTTATGAGAATATTGACAGCAACAATTATACAGCGATTCTCCAGACCATGGCCTGGATGTATCAAGCGCCTCAGCGTAGGATTGCTGATTTAGGATCAGTTTTGCCATTTAGATCACAATTAATATGATTACATGGACAGAGGGGATCTGATTCTAGATCAGCACTCCTACTCTGAGACAGCTGATATATATTGCCCCAGGATTCCATGACACCATCCGGTACCTTGTCTGTGATGACTTGCAGGTCCTCGGCCCCGGTGTAATGTGGGTCCAGGATGAGGTAGCGGATCTGGCCCGTGGTCTCGCTCCACGCCACACCGAGGATAGTGTGTGCTAGGACACCCCCTCCTGGTGTGGAGCAAAATAGAAGGAAATTACAAATCTGCAGAGTTCAAATTAACAGATTCAATTTCAAACAATGTTTGTAGTATCTTTGTTTAAGCTAGACAAACGTGACTGCCTGTTCAATGCACACACAACCTGAAAACTGGAAGCATAAACATGCGAGGGGAGTCGACCAAAATGTTTACCAAAAGTGTAATTATTTATTTGACCACAGAAATATAGATGCTGTTTATATGAAACTCTATTTATGACTGTGGTACTGTAGTGTGTACCCATCTGGACAGGGCCCAGACCTTATCATTTGAACAGATCTGCAGTACAATAACTACAAGGGATGTTTTGCATTATATTAGTCTATCAGTCTCATCATTGTCTCTATATTGTAATAGTTTCAGTTTTCACTCACCAATCATAATAGGAGTGCCCTCAGAAAGGAAGTGGTTGGCCAGTTCTCTGCCTTTGGAGGCCAGCTCAGACCCTTGGCTTTAGGACACACAAACATACAACTAGAAGTGAAAACTAAAAAGCAAAAAGGTATGTAATATGGAACACAACTACCTGAAACATTTTGCATTGGCCTGACTGGTGAATTTACATGGACGCATGCACGCACAAGCACACACATGCACCCACATACGCACACACCTCATCTCACCTCACCTCACAAACATGATCTTGGAGGTGACCCCCAGCAACTGATCCAGTACAGCCGCGACTTCGATGGAGCCGATCCACTGGCGAGAGCCCAAAAAAAGACCCCCTGCTTGTCCCCAACTTCCACCAGGGCCTGTGGGACAGCGATGGGGAGAAAATAAGAATGAACTTGATTTGTAATCATTTAATTGTGAAGTGCTTTTCATATACACTCAAAAAAAAGATAATGGTACTACTAGCTGACATAGCTATGAATTATAGAATGCTATTGACAGTAGTAAAAATGTGTTTAAAAATAATCCATTTTATAATAGCCCTATCTACCAGTCAATGCATTATAGGCCAACTTGTGGGAAAGGAGAAAGAGACTCCCATTGTAATCACCTATCAATTCTTATTTACATGGACTCAGGCTCCACCTGCTGGCTCGAATTCACAGTCTCACATTATTGGAATATGTTCAATAGACAAGTTTAGAGCCATAGCTTTCCCAAAGAGAGAGAGTTCTGTATATTGGGTTTGAGGCTAAGGGTCGATTTGGGATTGAGGCTATAGTCCTACCTGTTGGATCTCCTTGTGGGAGGGCACAGCCCGCTCCACGTAGCCCTGCTGCTGGAACCAGGAGCAGATGGTCTGGAGGGAGCGGTAGGCGCAGCCCCAGCCGTTGTCGTCCACGCGGTCCTGCATGTAGTGGTGGTAGCTGTAGATCCCCTGGACCAAGTAAGGCTGGCACAAGGGAGAAACAGATAAGAGCATGTCATTGTGTGTGTGACAGTGTGTGTGTCTGCGTCTGTGTGTGCTGCCCAACCTTGCCGTTCTCCAGGGTGGGGTGATTCAGGTGGACATGAGGGTTTCGGAGGTAGCCATCTTTGTAGGGCTCATCAGGAAAATGTAGAGCGTTGGCTCTTCTCAGATATGGCCGGTTGTCTGGCAGCTCAAACAGACTGTGCAGCTCCTACACAGACATAAAACGGCACTATCAAATTCATGTACTGTACAGTCGTGGTCAAAAGTTTTGAGAATGACACAAGTATTGGTCTTCACAAAGTTCGCTGCTTCAGTGTTATGAGATATTTTTGTCAGATGTTACTATGGTATACTGAAGTATAATAACAAGCAGTCCATATGTGTCAAAAGCTTTTATTGACAATTACATTAAGTTTATGCAAAGAGTCAATATTTGTAGTGTTGACCCTTCTTTTTCAAGACCTCTGCAATCCGCCCTGGCATGCTGTCAATTAACTTCTGGGCCACATCCTGACTGATGACAGCCCATTCTTGCATAATCAATGCTTGGAGTTTGTCAGAATTTGTGGGTTTTTGTTTGTCCACCCACCTCTTGAGGATCGACCACAAGTTTTTAATGGGATTAAGGTCTGGGGAGTTTCCTGGCCATGGACCCAAAATGTCGATGTTTTGTTCCCAGAGCCACTTAGTTATCACTTTTGCCTTATGGCAAGGTGCTCCATCATGCTGGAAAATGCATTGGTCGTCAGCGCTGCATGCGCAGACTGATAAATTCTTGGATGGTTGGGAGAAGTTGCTCTCGGAGGATGTGTTGGTACCATTCTTTATTCATGGCTGTGTTCTTAGGCAAAATTGTGAGTGAGCCCACTCCCTTGGCTGAGAAGCAACCCCACACATGAATGGTCTCAGGATGCTTTACTGTTGGCATGACACATGACTGATGGTAGCGCTCACCTTGTCTTCTCTGGACAAGGTGTTTTCCGGATGCCCCAAACAATCGGAAAGGGGATTCATCAGAGAAAATGACTTCACCCCAGTCCTCAGCAGTCCAATCCCTGTACCTTTTGCAGAATATCAGTCTGTCCCTGATGTTTTTCCTGGAGAGAAGTGGCTTCTTTGCTGCCCTTCTTGACACCAGGCCATCCTCCAAAAGTCTTCGCCTCACTGTGCGCGCAGATGCACTCACACCTGCCTGCTGCCATTCCTGAGCAAGCTCTGCACTGGTGGTGCCCCGATCCCGCAGCTGAATCAACTTTAGGAGACGGTCCTGGCGCTTGCTGGACTTTCTTGGGCGCCCTGAAGCCTTCTTCACAACAATTGAACCTCTCTTCTTGAAGTTCTTGATGATCCGATAAATGGTTGATTTAGGTGCAATCTTACGAGCAGCAATACCCTTGCCTGTGAAGCCCTTTTTGTGCAAAGTAATGATGACGGCATGTGTTTCCTTGCAGGTAACCATGGTTAACAGAGGAAGAACAATGATTTCAAGAACCACCCTCCTTTTAAAGCTTCCAGTCTGTTATCCAAACTCAATCATCATGACAGAGTGATCCCCAGCCTTGTCCTCGTCAACACTCACCTGTGTTAACGAGAGAGTCACTGACATGATGTCAGCTGGTCCTTTTGTGGCAGGGCTGAAATGCAGTGGAAATGTTTTTGGGGGATTAAGTTCATTTTCATGGCAAAGAGGGACTTTGCAATTAATTGCAATTCATCTGATCACTCTTCATGACATTCTGGAGTATATGCAAATTGCCATCATCAAAACTGAGGCAGCAGACTTTGTGAAAATTAGTATTTGTGTCACTCTCAAAACTTTTGACCACGACTGTACACAACTTCATTTTTCTCTAATACTAGAGTCACTCAGAGCATTTCAAAATAAAAAATATAATATTTTGCGAACATATCCTTTCAGATCTATAGGTAGGGTACGTTCTCCAGCTCTTGGAGAACAACTGGGTGTGCATGATTTTCTTCCAGCCCATCAATAACATACTTAATTCATATAATCAATAAATCATGGTCTTCAGTCTGGGCCAGATGATTAGCTGAACCAGGTGTTACTTCAAGGCTGGAGGGAAAGCCTGCAAAAGGTCAATAGGACTGGGGTTAGAGAACCCTGTTCTAGGGGGTACGTGCCAAGTGTCCATTTTGCCACTATGTGGAGATGAGATATGTGGATAGCAATATTCCATCTAGCCTATCAAGGGGAATAGTGGAGCTACTACCATATTGCTTAATATCTATCATAGCATTTCACATCTACACAAGTGTAGAGTACTAGGAGTAGCATAGTAGGGGTCCGTTTGGAATTCTGCCCTTGCCTTGCGTTGTGTCTCCAGCTGGCTGTCGGGCACACCCGCTGGGTAGACCACTGTCACCAGACCCACAGGGGCCGGGAGGAGGAAGTGGAACGGCTGGGGAATCAGCAGGGCCGTCCCTTTCATGTGCCGCAGAGCAACCTTCTCCATGTCACCCAGCTGTCTGCACAGCGCCCCCACTAGGGTGCCACAGACACTGCAGGTACGACAGACAAACAAAAATATTTAGGGCCGATTCAGTTGAAAATGATGAGCTGGTTTCCGGGTTTAAACTTTAAAATATGTTTTATTTAACCATGTTTATTTTTTGCCCTGTTACACATGCTGGCAACCAAATTTTCTCTTGGGAATAATGAAGTTTGAATTGCGTTCATGTCAAGCTGAGTTTCTATTGTTTCACCCTGTTGGTGGTTGTATTGTCTTATGAACTAGCTACATCTCTGGTGGTTATTGATTGACCTATCTATCAGTTTACCTAAGCGTTCTGGTATTGGACATTTGTATTTGATATAGTTTGACATAATAAAAATATGTACTATATTCTCCTAAAACCTGTCTAATTTCATTGAAATTGCATGGAACCAAATCATGTTTCCTTTAGAGCGATTGAGGATAACGTACACAGAGATGCTCTCACTGGAGGGGACACTGACCACGCAGTCCATGGGCAGAGTTGTTTGCAGGAAGTGGTGCTTCTTACTTCCTCTCAGGATGGTGGGGGCCGAGAGGACGCCTTGCTCTGTCACCTCGGTCATCAGGGTCAGGTTTATGATACCCTGCAAGACACACACACACAATAAAAATACATATGAGGTAGAGGAAAACTAAAAACCACACTAGTAAAATAATCTTGTCAATGACAAACAAGTGGCACTGTGGCATGAAAATGTGTGGCGAAGTGATTTACATGAAATAGTTCATGTCCATAGACTGTTTTCAAGGTATAAAAGAACCACACTTACTGCTGTGGCATTCTTTTTGTCCTTTTTGCAGACTTTTGCTACTGCTTTCCTGGTCATCTGTCCTAAAAAAGGATGAGGGTTTTTCCATTTACTTTGGTTTCCATTCCAAAATGATCATGTGAGACACTAAACCTGCATTTCGGCCAATAACCTACATACAGATAGCAGGCGATTTATGCATTAAGTTGCACAAACTAAGTCGTAACTACTTGGTACCTTACTGTTACTCAGTAATAATATCTAATTACAATACTATCATGTAAGCAACACCAGGTAAATAGTGGACTTTAAAATAACCTGACTTATAAGATACCCAGAACAAGAGGCTCCAAATTGTGATGTACAGTATGATGACTTACTGGATCAACTGTTGGAGATCTTTACATGGTCTGTTCGGAGTTAAATCTTCAGGTGTTGCATGTCCTCCTTTGTTAGGCCAAAGAAAAACTGGACTGCTACAGAGACTGAGAACAAGCGATTCTGATTTCACCTGGGATCCGAGGGCCTCGAAAGTCCTCGAGATGACCTTTTGTACGTGTGGTACTGTAAAGATACGACAAGAGACACAATCAATATGATCAACAGAGATATCAGATTTCCTTGCATGGAAAATCAATGATGAACGTGCATAAAAATGGCAGAATACAGCTATGACACACTACTTCACAAAACATGAAGTAGTACTCATATTGTATAGCACATAAAGGTTTCAAAAGACACCAACATTAACTGACTGATTATAGGCTAGTGTCCTATAGGAGGCCTCCTGGTTTATGTAGTATTTAGATTTTAATAACAATGTACTTGTTGACACCAAATCAGTGTTTTCCACAAGCACATGGAGTAGCCAGCCAAATAGAAAGAGTAGCTAGTCAGGCTCCCCTGGGTTAAAACAATTTTGCCGAACAAGCTCAAATATTGGTGGCCTCTGATACATTCTAATGCTAGATTGTATTTTCAACCAGAAACTATCAGGAAATAATGCTGATAAAATTCTCACACTTTTACACTGCTAGTTTCATCAGCTGTTGTACAATATTATATAAAAAACTGGAAAAACGTAATTTTGACTATACTGGGCCTTTACAGAATCCTGTAAGAGTCTGCCTACTTCCACAGGCTTCAAGCTTCCATTTAAGAGGCATTTTCTCAGCTATCTGCAATACAGGTATGATTGAAGAATTAAGCAGGTGTTAAACATGGGCTTGCTACACAGAAAGCAGCAGTTGACTACTCCATTGATTAAATAAGTAGACCTATATCAATATCTTTGAAAATACCATACAAGTATCATTAGCCTTTAAAACAATTCAATCCGTTTTATTTTATTATATTTTGGACCAGGGTGAGGCTGTTTCCACTAGCCTACCGATTGTTCCTGCAGTGAGGAGGATTCACCATCTTCATCTAATGTTTTCATAATTTATTTGCAGATAATCACCAAAAAGCCTACCAGTATGCAAATTAGGGAGCCAAATGAACAGCTCTCTTACCGATGCAATTCGGTAGGCTACTGACAAGTCACTCACTTTAACGTCACTTTCTGGCAAGTCCTGCTGGACTTCATATCGAACATACAAACAACCTCTTTAGTTTATTTGTACCGATGCGATACCATGGACATATAACTAAGTTGCATGATTTATGAATGGCAAGGGAGATAGATACAGTGCATTTGAAAAGTATTCATACCCCTAGACTTTTTCCACATTTTGTTACGGTACAGCCTTATTATCAAATGGATTAAATAAAGAATCCTCATCAATCTACACACAATACCCCATAATGATGAAGCAAAAACAGGTTTGTGGACATTTTTGCAAATGTATAAAAAATGTAAAACAGAAATACCTTATTTACATAAGTATTCAGACCCTTTGCTATGAGACTGGGGTGAAGGTTGATCTTCCAACAGGACAACGAGCCTAAGCACACAGACAAGACAATGCATGAGTAGCTTTTGGACAAGTCTCTGAATGTCCTTGAGTGGCCCTGCCAGAGCCTGTACTTGAACCTGATGGAACATCTCTGGAGAGACCTGACAATAGCTGTGCTGCGATGCTCCCCATTCAACCTGAGAGAGCTTGAGAGGATCTGCAGAGAAGAATGGGAGAAACTCCCCAAATACAGGTGTGCCAAGCTTGTAGCGTCATACCCAAGAAGACTCAAGGCTGTAATTGCTGCCAAACGTGTTTCAAGAAAGTACTGAGTAAAGGGTCTGAATACTTACGTAAATGTGATATTTCAGGGTTTTTTATTTTATTAATTATCAAAAAAATCTAAAAACCTGTTATTTCTTTGTTATGGGGTTTTGTGTGTAGATTGATGAGGGGGGGAAAAACAATTTAATCAATTTTAGAATAAGGCTAACATAACAAAATGTTAAAAAAGTCAAGGGGTCTTAACACTTTCCAAACGCACTGTATGTATATGTATATACATACACAGTACCAGTCAAAAGTTAGGACACGCCTACTCATTCAAGGGTTTTCTTTATTTTTTACGATTTTCTACATTGTAGAATAATAGTGAAGACATCAAAACTATGAAATAACACATACGGAATCATGTAGTAACCAAAAAATAAGTGTTAAACAAAATCAAAATAAATTTTATATTTGAGATTCTTCAAAGTAGCCACCCTTTGCCTTGATGACAGCTTGGCACACTCTTGGCATTCTCTCAGAAGTTTACATACACCCAATTAGTATTTGGTAGCATTGCCTTTAAATTGTTTAACTTGGGTCAAACGTTTCAGGTAGCCTTTCACAAGCTTTCCACAATACGTTGGGTGAATTTTGGCCCATTCCTCCTGACAGAGCTGGTGTAACTGAGTCAGGGTTGTAGGCCTCCTTGCTCGCACACGCTTTTTCAGTTTTGCCCAAAAATGTTCTATAGGATTGAGGTCAGGGCTTTGTGATGGCCACTCCAATACCTTGACTTTGTTGTCCTTAAGCCATTTTGCCACAACATTGGAAGTATGCTTGGGGTCATTGTCCATTTGGAAGACCCATTTGCGACCAAGCTTTAACTTCCTGACTGATGTCTTGAGATGTTGCTTCAATATATCCACATACATTTCCTTCCTCATGATGCCATCTATTTTGTGAAGTGCACCAGTCACTCCTGCAGCAAAGCACCCACACAGCATGATGCTGCCACCCCCATGCTTAATAATAAATAATAATAATAATAATAATAAGCCATTTAGCAGACGCTTTTATCCAAAGCGACTTACAGTCATGCGTGCATACATTTTTTTTGTGTACGTGTGGTCCCGGGGATCGAACCCACTACCTTGGCGTTACAAGCGCCGTGCTCTACCAGCTGAGCTACAGAGGACCATGCTTCACGGTTGGGATGGTGTTCTTCGGTTTGCAAGCTACCCCCTTTTTCTTCCAAACATAACGATGGTCATTATGGCCAAACAGTTCTATTTTTGTTTCATCAGACCAGAGGACATTTCTCCAAAACTTATGATCTTTGTCCCCATGTGCAGTTGCAAACCGTAGTCTGGCTTTTTTATGGCGGTTTTGGAGCAGTGGCTACTTCCTTGCTGAGCGGCCTTTCAGGTTATGTTGATATAGGACTTGTTTTACAGTGGATATAGATACTTTTGTACCGGTTTCCTCCAGCATCTTCACAAGGTCCTTTGCTGTTGTTCTGGGATTGATCTGCACTTTTCGCACCAAACTACGTTCATCTCTAGGAGACAGAACGTGTCTCCTTCCTGAGCAGTATGACGACTGCGTGGTCCCATGGTGTTTATACTTGCATACTATTGTTTGTACAGATGAACGTGGTACCTTCAGGCGTTTGGAAATTGCTCCCAAGGATGAATCAGATTTGTGGAGGTCTACAATTTTTTTTATGAGGTCTTGGCTGATTTCTTTTGATTTTCCCATGATGTCAAGCAAAGAGGCACTGAGTTTGAAGGTAGGCCTTGAAATACATCCACAGGTACACCTCCAATTGACTCAAATTATGTCAATTAGCCTATCAGAAGCTTCTAAAGCCATGACATCATTTTCTGGAATTTTCCAAGCTGTTTAAAGGCACAGTCAACTTAGTGTATGTAGACTTCAGACCCACTGGAATTGTGATACAGTGAATTATAAGTGAAATAATCTGTCTGTAAACAATTGTTGGAAAAATTACTTGTGTCATGCACAAAGTAGATGTCCTAATCGACTTGCAAAAACTATAGTTTGTTAACAAGAAATTTGTGGAGAGGTTGAAAAACGAGTTTTAATGACTCCAACCTAAGTGTATGCAAACATCCAACTTCAACTGTATGTATGTATGTATGTATGTATGTATGTATGTATGTATGTATGTATGTATGTACACACACACACACTATTCTTTAGAATTGTATTATTAATTGCATTCAAGTACTGTATGTCATTGAGAAGATTTAAAAATAGGATGCTGTCCCTTTAAGACAAATGTTCCAAAAGAGATAGACATGCTTACAGTAGGCTAGCCAAGACGAATGCTAGGTGTCTTTTTGTAGCATATTGCTAGTATGTTCACTATAAGGTTTACTTTTGTAAATCACTTTCCCTAGAATAAACCTTTGTAAATCACTTTCCCTAGAATAAATAAGCTCAGCGAGTAGATTGGTGGACGCTTCTTTTTGCTCTGGACCGCTTGCATGTATTGCTCAATTGCTCGAGTTGTGACTTCGGGGAGCGTGGTAGTACTTGAATGAACGGCCAATCATATTGCTCAAATACAACTAGCATGACATTTATGCGTGTGGTCTTCAATGGTTTTCAATGGTAGACTACAACAGAGCAGGTAAATGTTGAACTGGAAAGCAAAAATGCTCTGAAAAGTTGACTAGATCCAATGACCCAACATGTTTTTACTGGCCCCGGGCCAGGGGGCCATCGTTAGCCTAATGTGTGACCCTGCACATGAAAGAAAGTACATTAATGTGCCAGAAAACAATAGGCTAAGTGGACTTCGACTCATCGTTACCACATTATATGGGACGTGTAAATTCACTCACATTATATGGGACATGCAAATTCATGCTCTCTTTCGCCGTATAAAGACATTTGACTGCAACCACAGCGCATACAACACACACCCAGGTACAGAGAGGGGGGACAGACAGCAGACTGTCAAACCAGCAGTGTCAAACCATCGCTCACTTTGTGACTGACAGGCACCTGTCCTATCATTAGATCACTAGACGATGCTTATCGTTAATTCTAGCGGGATACGGCTCAGCAGACTTTTTTTGGACTAGCGAATTGAAAAGTAGCCTCAGGGTGCAAAATGTGTAGAATTGCAGGAAATAAGCTTTAAAATTGCAACATTTTATTTTAGCCGCATGACAAAATGTGTAGAATAGCTTTATAAAACTGCAAATGTTCCTCTCGGCACAAATCGCAACATGTTGAAATGCAGGAAGTTAGCCGATCCACCCAACCCACCCCCACACCCCCACACCCCAAATTTCAATACTAATATGAATATCTACATACCATCTGTGCTGTCCAACTGGCACTTGAACTCCAGAGACCCTCTCAGGCGTAAGAGGATGTTTCCGACAACCTACATAATGATAAAGTCAGAAAGTTAAAGCTGAATCTCTATAATTTCCAGAAGTAATTTATGAGCGTTAAATAATATAGCCCATTATTTTATTTTTGGAGATGACTTACGAATACTTTGATCAATGGGATAGTACAACTGCCTACTGTTATCATCACCACACAAAAAATATAGGATTTAGCCATTAGGCCTACTCCATTGTTGATGTTTAAGTTGTTGATGTAGTAGCCTGTGTGTGAAAATGTCACAAATTTGTTGGTGGGCCAGTCATGCCAAATATTGAGCCCCTGTCAAAAAGTCACAACTGGATTCGAGAAGCTATTAGCGCCCGTTGCTAGGGCCGTTGCTAAAACATGCCAAATTCTGCCAGGGCTACATAATGAAAGAAAAAAAAAAAAAATCGATAGCATTCGTTGCTATGCTGGTTGTTATGTTCTGATTGTTCTGAGGTGTGTGGAGAGAGAAGCGCGTGCGGTCAAAAGACAGGGGAAAAATGCGATGATTGTTACAGGTTATTTACACTATTTACAATATGTTTTAGCTTTAAATCACACCGATTATTGGTGAATAAAGTACAAAACATGATCCATGCATGGGCATTGATGTTTATTTGCAAAACTTGATTGCAAACCTTGATTTAGCTAGCATGAGCATGCTGCAAGCAAGCTTGGACACTGCAAATGATGGATGCAAACACTACTATGAGGTAAGACCACTTTTCCAAATCTCTTTATTTAGCTAGCTTTGTTTTGTTTTGTATTGTATTATCTGTGTTTGTAGAAATTCAGTTGATTTAAATAGCTCTCTCTTATACTAAGTAGCCTATGACAAGTGCTATGACATGTGCTATATCAGCTGTAAAATGTTATGAGAAAAAGGTGAACTCATGACTGATCAGATTGTACCTGGGTCTACCATTAGAGAGGCTGGTTTCAGACTACAGGCCTAGTCAGGGAAATGCATATGAGAAGGACCTGTATTAGTAGATCATAGGAAACCCTGTTGCAGTGAGGTTATTTTTTAGCAATAACAGTACCTATTGAATATCAATATGTGTGTGTAAATGAATTGATTTCTTGCTGAATTACTACATTAATGATAGGTAGTTTATCCTTTGTTTTTCTTGTTCCATACCAGGCTGCAATGGTGTGGGCCTGTGTCAAACAACTTCCTCCCAGCAACAGAAATGCGAGCTGAGCTTTCAAAAATCACATCAGGATGCAAGACAACTAGCCTTGATATTTTCCATGTTTACATTGCACAAGTAATTATCTGATTATGTAAACAATGTTTTTTGCATAATGTCTCAATTAAAAGCAGTATGTTGCCCTTCTTTTTTAAAGCTCCATTCCTCTGGAATCCCTACCATCACTGCAGCGAGCGCAACTTCAACCATGTCAATCAGTAAATGGTGAGTGACAAACAAACAAGTCCAAATGACTTTCTCTCCCTGTGTCGTCTTAATCTGCACTAATGAAATATCTGGACGATGTAAAACCTATCATCTTTCCCTTCTGTTTGAAACATGGTTATAATGATGCCTTTATAGTTTATATTTTAAGTGGTGTCATATACAGTGCATTTGGAAAGTATTCAGACCCCTTGACTTTTTCCACATTGTTACGTTAAAGCCGTTTTCTAAAATTGATTAAATTATTTTTTTCCCTCATCAACCTATACACAGTACCCCATAATGACGAAGCGAAAACAGGTTTAGATTTTTTTGCAAATTTATGAACAATTAAAAAACAAATAGCTTATTTACATAAATATTCAGACCCTTTGCTATGAGACAAAATTGAGCTCAGGTGCATCCTGTTTCCATTGATCATCCTTGAGATGTTTCTACAACTTGGAGTCCACCTGTGGTAAATTCAATTATTGACTGGACATGATTTGGAAATACACACATCTGTCTATATAAAGTTCCACAGTTGACAATGCATGTCAGAGCAAAAACCAAGCCATGAGGTCGAAGGAATTGTCCTTAGAGCTCCGAGACACGATTGTGTCGAGGCACAGATCTGGGGAAGGGTACCAAAAAAATTATACAGCATTTAAGGTCCCCAAGTACACAGTGGCCTCAATCATTCTTAAATGGAAGAAGTTTGGAACCACCAAGACTCTTCCTAGAGCTGGCCGCCCGGCCAAACTGAGCAATCGGGTGAGAAGGGCCTTGGTCAGGGAGGTGACCAAGAACCTGATGGTCACTCTGACATAGCTTTAGAGTTCCTCTGTGGAGATGGGAGAACCTTCCATAAGGACAACCATATCTGCAGCACTCCACCAATCAGGCCGTTATGGTAGAGTGGCCAGACGGACGCCACTCCTCAGTAAAAGGCACATGACAGCCCGATTGGAGTTTGCCAAAAGGCACCTAAAGACTCTCAGGCCATGAGAAACAAGATTCTCTGGTCTGATGAAACCAAGATTGAACTCTTTGGCCTGAATGCCAAGTGTCACGTCTGGAGGAAACCTGGCACCATCCCTTCGGTGAAACATGGTGGTGGCAGCATCATGCTGTGGGGATGTTTTTCAGCGGCAGGGACTGGGAGATTGCTCTGTTCATCTTTCCCTCGATCCTGACCAAAGTACAGAGATATCCTTGATGAAAACCTGCTCCAGAGCACTCAGGACCTCACCTTCCAACAAGACAACAACCCTAAGCACACAGCCAAGACAATGCAGTAGTGGCTTCGAATGTCCTTGAGTGGCCCAGCCAGAGCCCGGATTTAAACCCGATCGAACATCTCTAGAGAGACCTGAAAATAGCTGTGAAGCGACGCTCCCCATGCAACCTGACAGAGCTTGATAGGATCTGCAGAGAGGAATGGGAGAAACTCCCCAAATACAGGTGTGCAAAGCTTGTAGCGTCATACCCAAGAAGACTCAAGGCTGTAATCGCTGCAAAGGTGCTTCAACAAAGTACTGAGTCAAGGGTCTGAAATGTTTTATTTGTAATAAATGTGCAAAAAACATTTTTTGCTTTGTCATTATGGGGTATTGTGTGTAGATTGATGAGGGGAAAAAACAATTAAATCATTTTTAGAATAAGGCTGTAATGTAACAAAATGTGGGAAAAGTCAAGGGGTCTGAATACTTTGCAATGTCATTGTACTTCTATGTATGTTATCCTGTTATTAATGGCACTTTGTATTCTGCTCTCTCCTAGAGAAACCACACATTCACTCTTCCACACCCATAGTTATGAATCAGTGGTACACGCAGTAGACTTCCTAGTGATCAACCCATAGCCCTGTACATACTCTGCCTGTTATATACTGTTATTCCTCCAAGTAATCTACAAGTCAACTGTTCACAGTGCCTTGCCATCATTGCGTTCTGACTGACACCCGGGGGCGAACACGCCCAAACCAAACCAGCAACCTAAGATTAATACAGTCCTTTAGCCCTTACAGGCGAGGAACTTCAGATATTCTCCTCCAATCCGTTTTTAAAAGGAGGCAAAGAGAGAGGACATGAGTCATCCAAAAAAGACTAATTGAGAAAGAGCTTATCCCTGAATCCCAAATCAACCTCTAGCCCTTACACCCTATACACTTGTGTAGACCTGAGCGGATTGGATAGGTTTAAGCTATGTGGGGATAATTCAACCTGGCCTGGATCTACCTGTAACCTGTGTGTTTTCCTTCTGCATCCTTCTATGCCTCTGTCTCTTTCCCTTTTAATCTGCTCCTGTTCTTCAGGATCTACGGGTTCTGCCATGCTCTGAGAAGCCTACCGTATCCCTTCCCCAGACCTGGATCCAACTTATGTCCTCCATGATCAACCACCCTCCAAGATCCCACTTTTCATTACATTATCTACAGCTACTGTTAATGTCATGTGGTTTGATCTAATCTGCTAAGGGACCTGTGGTTGACATATCATCCTGGGCTCAGTGAGATACACAGATGCACTACATACACTGGACTTTAAAGTCTCCCTCTTAAAGTCCACCTTCTGAGACTGGCTGCCTGTCAAGGGAAAGTGAGAAGAGGCACCCACCTCTTCTCTATCCCACACGCCAGAATTCCCTTTCTTTTTTTTTTTTATCACCCATACCCTACTTCTGCCAAGGCTGCCCCCCTCTCATATGTACTTCACTTGTCATTCATACTTCTGTTTTGTCAACTAAATTCTATTTTATTGTTTATGTGTTGATGTTAGCCTATACTCATGTATTTCAGTCTATAACTGCCATGTGGGTATATTAAATAAAATCAACAAGTTCATGACACATCTGTTCCACAAAAAAACTACTTTTTCATATTTCAATCTTAAATATTGCCCGTTTCCCTTCCCCCAACAGGCTGTTCATTTAATGATTTGTTGTATATCCCTTTTGGTACTTGTGAGTTCAATATTATTCAACTGTCTGTTGTGTCCTGAATTATATTCAACCACAAGTGTACTGCGTATTACTGAGCTATGTGGTGGAGGAAGGGAGGTAGGGAAAAAATAATCATAATAGGACTAATAGCATACTTTAGTAAGACTAGACAAGGGAAGCTCAAAATAAAAATATGCCAGCCAGAGGAGTCAGTGTATGACTTGAACTGATATGCACATGAAGTGTTAATAACTTCATGGGAGCTCACTTTGCGATCTTAAAGGTAAATTAATATGCAGTTCACACGTTTTCTTTGCCATTTCAAAAACTAAGAACTGTTTAAGACATGACGACTTTTAATGCTGTTGAAATATGAAGGTACCCAAAAGTAGTTCAAAGTCATCTTTATCTTAATCAGCTAAATTGTTGTGGATATAAGCAATGTTTATACAGCAGGGATGAAAATAATATCATTTTGTCTGTAATGACCTCCAAAATTCCATGCATTAGCTCATCACACCGTTGATATAGCAACGGACGCTAATAGCTTCTCGAATCCCACTGTGACGCTGGGGTGGGGGGACTTTTTGGCAGGGGGACACTATTTGGCATGACAGGCCCACTCTTTTATGGTATGCCTATTAGTCCATGAGCCAGGAGGGGAGGGGCCAAAGATGTTTCAGTGATTTTTTTTAAGGTCTATGTCCGTAAAGTTGGGAAATGTGTGATAGCAGTGCAGCAATGGTAGCTTTCTGCGTGTTATCACGTTCTGTGTGATTTTACCCTATGACAAACAATGTCAGTATACAACAAGTTATTGCTCACTTATACCCTTTAATCACATATAATTGGAAAGCTTAGATTCACAGCTATCCATCAGACACATTCTCAGAATGTTCAAGTCAACAGAACTTAACTCTAGGGTACGTATCAGAATTACCTGTATAAATGGCTTTTAAAAAGAAAACCCTGATACATTTTAAACATTGCTTGACAAGTGGTTCTGAAAGGTCATGAAATTATATACAATATAACCAACTTTGAAAGCACCAGCTACAACTATTGTTTAAAAAAAAAATCGCCTTTTTTGTGGCATTGACATTAAAATGTTGGAAGCTTAGCCATAGAATTCCATGTAATGGGGCAGCTACAGTGGGGGAAAAAGTATTTAGTCAGCCACCAATTGTGCAAGTTCTCCCACTTAAAAAGATGAGAGGCCTGTAATTTTCATCATCCAATTTTTTTCCCCACTGTATGTTTTTGGAATGTACATTTGGTCAGAGGCACACCCTAGAACAGGGTTTGAAAAAGATGTGTAGATACAAGGCCATCACAGAAGCCTTTCTCCAATATGGCCGCCAAACAACTCAATGGGGTCTAATTGGACCATTTCACATGACCATATCTGTATGAAATATAATTGTAGTATGCCCAAACATGTTCATAGTGATGTAGAATACACAACCACATGATCCAGATGAATCTCTGATTTCTGAACATGTTATGATCAATAACTGCAATATTTCCTCTTCAAACATGTTTAAATGGATATGCACATGTGAATAGTAATGGATGTGAGCTGATTAAAATGATATACAGAGCTATCCTAGTAGCTGTTTTCATTATGAGGTCTATAAACCTGCCCCGTACATTCCATTACAATGTATACTGAACAAAAATATAAAATGCAACATGCAACAATTTAAGCAATTTTACTGAGTTACAGTTCATAGAAGGAAATCAGTCAATTGAAATAAATTCATTAGGCCCTAATCTATAGATTTCACATGACTGGGCAGGGGCGCAGCCATGGGTGGGCCTGGGAGGGCATAGGCCCACCCACTGGGGAGCCAGGCCCAGCCAATCAGAATAAGTTTTTCCCCACAAAAAGGGCTTTATTACAGACAGGAATACTCCTTAGTTTCATCAGCTGTCCGGGTGGCTGGTCTCAGACGATCCCTCAGGTGAAGAAGCCGGATGTGGAGGTCCTGGGCTGGCGTGGTTACACATGGTCTGCTGTTGTGAGGCCGGTTGAACATACTGCCAAATTCTCTAAAACGATGTTGAATGCGGCTTATGGTAGAGAAATGAACATTCAATTATCTGGCAACAGCTCTGTTGGACATTCCTGCAGTCAGCATGCCAATTGCACTTTCTCTCAAAACTTAAGAAATCTGTGGCATTGTGTTGTGTGACAAAACTGCAAATATTAGAGTGGCCTTTTATTGTCCCCAGCACAAGGTGCACCTGTGTAATGATCATACTGTTTTAATCAGCTTCTTGATATGCCACTCCTGTTAGGTGGATGGATTATCTTGGCAAAGGAGAAATGCTCACTAACAGGGATGTAAACAAATGTGTACACAAAATTTAAGATACATAAAGCTTTTTGTGCGTATGGAAAATGTTGGGGATCTTTTATTTCAGCTCATGAAATATGGGATCAACACTTTACATGTTGCGTTTATATTTTTGTTCAGTATAGTCAAATCCAATGTTGGGCCTGTTGAGGCAAATTATATTACTGCAATGGCACCATAGTACAAATACGTCTTAATTTAGAGAACTAAATACATTTAAACTCAGTTTTTCACAAAACCTGACATTTAATCCTAGTAAAAATTCCCTGTCATAGGACAGTTAGGATCACCACTTTATTTTAAGAATGTGAAATGTCAGAATAATAGTAGAGAGAATGATTTATTTCAGCTTTTATTCCTTTCATCACATCACAAGTTTACATACGCTCAATTAGTATTTGGTAGCATTGCCTTTAAATTGTTTGACTTGGGTCAAATGTTTTGGGTAGCCTTCCACAAGCTTCCCACAATAAGTTGGGTGAATTTTTGCCCATTCCTCCTGACAGAGCTGGTGTAACTGAGTCAGCTTTGTAGGCCTCCTTGCTCGCACAAGCTTTTTCAGTTCTGCCCACAAATATTCTATAGGATTGAGGTCAGGGCTTTGTGCTGGCCACTCCAATACCTTTACTTTGTTGTCCTTAAGCCATTTTGACACAACTTTGGAAGTATGCTTGGGGTCATTGTCCATTTGGAAGATCCATTTGCGACCAAGCTTTAACTTCCTCGAGATGTTGCTTCAATATATCCACTTAGTTTTCCTTCCTCATGATGCCATCTATTTTGTGAAGTTCACCAGGCCCTACTGCAGCAAAGCACCCCCACAGCATGATGCTGCCATCCCTGTGCTTCACGGTTGGG
Source organism: Coregonus clupeaformis (assembly GCF_020615455.1). Taxonomy (NCBI): domain Eukaryota; kingdom Metazoa; phylum Chordata; class Actinopteri; order Salmoniformes; family Salmonidae; genus Coregonus; species Coregonus clupeaformis. Next base: position 120,104 of record NW_025534908.1, read on the forward strand.
ATGGTGTTCTTCGGCTTGCAAGCCTTCCCCTTTATCCTCCAAACATTATGATGGTCATTATGGCCAAACAGTTTTATTTTTGTTTTGATATAGGACTCGTTTTACTGTGGATATAGATACTTTTGTACCTGTTTCTTCCAGCATCTTCACAAGGTTCTTTGCTGTTGTTCTGGGATTGATTTGCACTTTTCGCACCAAAGTACGTTCATCTCTAGGAGACAGAACGTGTCTCCTTCCTGAGCGGTATGACGGCTGCGTGGTCCCATGGTGTTTATACTGGCGTACTATTGTTTGTACAGATGAACGTAGTACCTTCAGGCGTTTGGAAATTGCTCCCAAGGATGAACCAGACTTGTGGAGGTCTACAATTTTTATTCTGAGGTCTTGGCTGATTTCTTTTGATTTTCCCATGATGTCAAGCAAAGAGGCACTGAGTTTGAAGGTAGGCCTTGAAATACATCCACAGGTACACCTCCAATTGACTCAAAGTATGTCAATTAGCCTATCAGAAGCTTCTAAAGCCATGACAATTTTCTGGAATTTTCCAAGCTGTTTAAAGTGAAATATAAGTGAAATAATCTGTCTGTAAACAATTAAAAAATTACTTGTGTCATGCACAAAGTAGATGTCCTAACCGACTTGCCAAAACTATAGTTTGTTAACAAGAAATTTGTGGTTGAAAAAAATTAGTTTAAACAACTCCAACCTAAGTGTATGTAAACTTCCGACTTCAACTGCACGTGTAATGGTATGCTGCTCTCATCATCATCATCATCATCATCATCAGGTGAGAACTAATTGTCATTCCTATGGAATTTTACAAAGTTCTAGTCCTGTTTTATGAAAACAGTTCATAGGATAACATAGTACATCATTTTAATCAGCTCACATCCATGACTATTCACATGTACATATCCATTTTACATGTTTGAAAATGACATATTGCCATTATTTATAATAAATAGTCAGAAATCAGTGATTCAGACAGCTTTTTGGGCATATTCTTACAACAATTATGTGAATAATTTCACATCTGTATACACTACCAGTCAAAAGTTTGGACACACCTACTCATTCAAGGGTTTTTCTATATTTTTACATTGTAGAATAATAGTGAAGACATCAAAACTAAGAAATAACACACATGGAGTCATGTAATAACCAATAAAATGTTAAACAAATCAAAATATATTTTATATTTGAGATTCTTCAAATAGCCACCCTTTGCCTTAATGACAGCTTGCACACTCTTGGAATTCTCTCAACCACAACCAGCTTCATGAGGTAGTCACCTGGAATGCATTTCAATTAACAGGTGTGCCTTGTTCAAAGTTAATTTGTGGAATTTCTTTCCTTCTTAATGCATTTGAGCCAATCAGTTGTGTTGTGACAAGGTAGGGGGTATACAGAAGATAGCCCTATTTGGTCAAAGACCAAGTCCATATTATGGCAAGAACAGCTCAAATAAGAAAAGAGAAATGACAGTCCATCATTACTTTAAGACATGAAGGTCAGTCAATATGGAACATTTCAAGAACTTTGAACGTTTCTTCAAGTGCAGTCGCAAAAACCATCAAGCGCTATGATGAAACTGCCTCTCATGAGGACCACCACAGGAATGGAAGACCCAGATTTACCTCTTTTGCAGAGGATAAGTCCATTAGAGTTACCAGCCTCAGAAATTGCAGCCCAAATAAATGCTTCACAGAGTTCAAGTCACAGACACATCTCAACATCAACATCAACTGTTCAGAGGAGACTGTGTGAATCAGGCCTTCATGGTCGAATTGCTGCAAAGAAACCACTACTAAAGGACACCAATAATAAGAAGAGACCCGCTTTGGCCAACAAACACGAGCAATGGACATTAGACCGGTGGAAATTTGTGCTTTGGTCTGGAGTCCAAATTTGAGATGTTTGGTTCCAACCGCCGTGTCTTTGTGAGATGCGTGTGGGTGAACGGATGATCTCCGCATGTGTGGTTCCCACCATGAAGCATGGAGGAGGTGGTGTGATGGTGTGGGAGTGCTTTGCTGGTGACACTGTGTGATTTATTTACAATTCAAGGCACCAGCATGGCTACCACAGCATTCTGCAGCGATACGCTAATCCCATCTGGTTTGGTTTTAGTAGGACTATCATTTGTTTTCAACAGGACAATGACCCAATACACCTCCAGGCTGTGTAAGGGCTATTTTACCAAGAAGGAGAGTAATGGAGTGCTGCATCAGATGACCTGGCCTCCACAATCCCCTGACCTCAACCCAATTTAGATGGTTTGGGATGAGTCGGATGGTAGAGTGAAGGAAAAGCAGCCAACAATTGTTCAGCATGTGGGAACTCCTTCAAGACTGTTGGAAAATCATTCCAGGTGAAGCTGGTTGAGATAATGCCAAGAGTGTGCAAAGCTGTCATCAAGGCAAAGGGTGGCTTTTTGAAGAATCGCAAATATAAAATATAGTTTGATTTGTTTAACACTTTGTTGGTTACTACATGATTCCATATGTGTTACTTCATAGTTTATGTCTTCACTATTATTCTACAATGTAGAAAATAGTAAAAAATAAAGAAAAACCTTTGAATGAGTAGATGTGTCCAAACGTTTGACTGGTACTGTATATCTGGCACACCTGGCTCATATGGTTGTGTATTCTACATCACTATGAACATTTCAATCTATTTTTGGGCATACTACAATTATATTTCATACAGGTATGGTCATGTGGAAATGTCCAATAAGACCCCATTGAGTTGTTTGGTGGCCATATTGGGAAAAGGCTTCTGTGGGGTTAATGCATGAATTCTGTTATGGCCCTGTATCTTATCTTTTTAAAACCTTTTTCTAGCTATGTGTGTGCAATTTGGTGCCTCGACTACCAAAGTTACAATCCAAAAACAGCTTCCCCATTACATGGAATTATATGGCTAAGCTTCCAATATTCTAATGTCAATGGCACAATATGGGCAACCTTTTAAATAATAGTTATAATAGCAGTTGGTTTCAAATGTGGTTATATTATATACAATTTGAAAGGTAATTTCATGACCTTTCAGAACCACTTGTCAAACAAAGTAAATTTTTTGTCAGGGCTTCCTTTTTAAAGCCATTTATACAGGTAATTCGTATGTACCCTAGAGGTCAAATATCTGTTGACCTGCACTTTCTGTAAATGTGTCTGATGGATAGCTGTGAATCTAAGCTTTCCAATTATATATGAGCAATAACTTGACATTGTTTGTCATATGCTAAAATCCATATGAGAAAAATGAATGGGAAAGCTATCATTGCTGCACCGCTATCACACGTTTTCCAACTCTAGGGACATAGTTATAGACCTTTTAAAAAAATCACTATGAGACATCGTCGGCCCAAATTTGGGGGTCTGGCTCATGAACTATATCAGAGAGTTTAGCTTCAGAAAATACGCTGTCTCCTTAGGAAAAAACTTCAACTAGTTAGCTACAGTAGCTACCGCGTTAGTTAGTTAGCTAGCTAGCTACCTAGCTAGCCACCACTGACTGACCGTATCGTATGCTAGCTAGCTGGCTACTTTCATGTTTTGATGTCATGGGATATGTGGCAAGCAAAACATGAGCAAATTTAAACATGGCAAACATATGCAGAATTCTTTCATGTAACACTTACCATTCTATAAGCTTCAAAATACGATAAATTGTACTGATTTCTTCGTTATGTAGACCCTCAAACACTGAAGTCAGACATGTTTATTTTCATGTGACGCGCGTCAATGTGGCCCAATCAATTACATATTCGGGAAAGATAACTCCGCCTGCCTGCTGTGTGGTTTATCACAGCCACAAATTCAAAATTATTCGGTGTTGAATTAGTATGAATTCATGAATACAAAATGTGCTTATTGGTCTTAATTTAAGGTTAGGGGTTTTGTATTTGTATTTTTTTCCGGATACCCATTAGCTGCTGCCAAGGCAGCTTCTACTCTTCCCGGGGTCCAATCACAATTACATACAATAAAACAATACATAACACAACACATTATTACACACTACTCTACCATAACATATCTACAATACAAAATCAATTATACAGCAAAATAACAATATTAAAATGTATGTGTGTGTAGAGTGCGTGTTAACTTGTGTTTGCGAATGCGTGTGTGCCTGTGTGTGTCTCTCTCTTCACACACACCATACAGTGTAGTTTTATCTGTTTTTTAAATCCGATTTTACTGCTTGACTGAGTTACATGATGTGGAATAGAGTTCCATGTAGTCATGGCTCTATGTAGTAGGCTACTGTGCATTTCTGGTAGTCTTTTCTGGACTTGGGGACTGTGAAGAGACCTCTGGTGCCATGTCTTGTGGGGTATGTATGGGTGTCTGAGCTGTGCGCTAGTCACTTAAACAGAGAGCTCGGTGATTTCAAAATGTCAATACCTCTCACAAAGGCAATCTCTCATCCGGATTGGGTTAGGCATACGGTTAGCAGCGTGGTTAAGGTTAGGGTTGGATTTAAAATCCAATTTTAAGAAGATAAATAGTAGAAATAGGCGGGGTTTATGACTTTGTGGCTGTGGGAACTAGTGACGACTGCACTGTGTGGCCAGTGTCAAAATTACGTTCCCCCTTTTATGGCACATTAGTTTAGTCAACTGTCTATCTTATATAGCGAACATTAAAAAATCAAGCATTGTGCTACGGTAGAAAGTCAAGTATTCTTCAATTATCAAATATCTATTGTTAAAGCTAAATGCAATGCATATGGGCTAATGTCAAAAATTTAATAGGCCTACTGGCACTAGATGTGTGTGTAGGATTGATATATTGATTCAAATGCAAACTTCACACATTGAATGTTAAAAGGGTGTGATGCCAGTGCAATAAGATACTGACATAGCTGCACACATTCTGCACCAAATCCATGTTGTAAATATGTACATTTCCTAAATGTGTTAAGTTATTTTAAAATAGGCTGCTTTGTCTGTAGCTTAGTAAATTTAACTCCGTCCAACTAAATGGAGTTGAGTAGCAATGAGTGTTGGCGGAGTGTACCACCACCGACTACATCGTGACTCAAGTTGCTATCAGTCGTTAGGCCTACTTGTAAAAATTGTCCATTCTTTAAATGAACACTTTCCTTGTACCTATGTTTGTCCTGTGTAACTATGAGCTTTTCTTTGGGTGCTGAAATCTGTAGGTTTTGATAAAAGTAGCATTTTACGCGACCTCTGACAAGGTAGCCATTGTTTGTTAATGGAGAAGGAGCAGCCCGTCATTGCATGGCAGACTTTTTAGTTTAGGCAGAATGCCATTTTTTAAATAAAAAAGATAGATTCCAAATTCAACGGACAACTCTATAACAATCAGAACAAGCACAGGTAGGGTATGCCCCCTGGGGGTAAAGTAGTAATATGTTAGGTTAGTATGTTGGGGGAAAGATTCCCCCCCTCCAATCTCGGCCCTTTATGGTTGATCATTTGTTTCTAGCTGTAGTTTAGGCACTGGCTAGCCCAGTTAGCGAACTAGCAACCTCACTAGCAGAAAGTCTGAGATGAAATAAATGCTAGCCAGATGGTTAGCATAAACTAATGTCTGCTAGCATAGCTAGCTAACCCCCAGTAAACAGGATTAGGATTAGGGTTAGGGGGGTTAGTTAGAATAGGAGCCAGGGTTAGGGTTAGGATTAGAATAGGGGTTAGGGTCAGAATAGGGGTTGGGGTTAGAATAGGGGTTAGGGTTAGGTTAGGGTCAGAATAGGGTTTAGGGTTAGGTTAGGGTCAGAATAGGAATTAGGGCAAAATGCCCCTTTCCTAAAAAATTCATTTTATAAAATAACAAAAAATCTGTCAACTGTAGCCAACAGATTTCAGCACCCAAAGAAAAGCATGCAGTTACACAGGACAAACATATGTACAAGGAAAGCATTAAAGAATGGATGTACTGGCGGTACGCTCTTCTGGGCTCATTGTGCTATAACCCTGTATGGAAGATATCCATATTACAGGGATCTAAACTATAGCAACTCTGTCTGTAAATTGTCACTTGTCTGCTTACTGCACGGTTCATTGCTCCATCTTGGTCAGGCTGTTATTGTAAAAGACAATGTGTTCTCAATGACTTACCTGGTTAAATAAAGGCACACAAAAAAATTCACTCCTGATCACATCTTGACACCGATGACCATCTGTATATTATTATATATCACACAAACAGAAAGAACCATAGACCACACAAGCTATAAAATCTTATATTGCAGTAATGTATGCAAGGTCCTTGCAAATACATTACATGAGTACAGCGCAAGGCAAAGGTCAAGAATAGGTCTACGATAAATACAGTGAAAAAGTCAAGAAGAGTATGTTAAGAATGTGAACAGGACACTTTCTTCAGTCCCAAACTAACTTGTTGTATGTGCATGTTGAGAAGTCTGATGGTTCTTGCCACTCAGTGCCACAAATTAATTAAGAGTCCTGGGCCCATATTTATAAAGCGTCTCAGGGTAATAGTAGGGATCTGGGATCAGTTTTGCTTTATGTATCAAAATTAATACAATTACATTGACGGGGGGACCTGATCCAAAATAGTCTCTCCTACTTTCTGAATAAGGCCTGTATGTCCGTACTTTAGGCATTAGGAAATGTTGGCTGGATGGCATCCTGGTGTATTCAGTGTTCCAATTATGTGAGGAGTCGCCGAAAATGTGTTGTGCTAGATTGAGTGTGAATCTGTCACTCAGGACAGCGATGCTCATGAATGTGGTCGAATCAACTTTGCTTTTTATTTTATTAAATATGATTATGAAAGTTTACCATGCGTGAAAGTGTCAAATGCTTCCTGACAATAGGTGCAGCCAAAAATCATAAGAACGTTTGAAGAGAATATGCACGAGCCACGCGAATCTCGCTCAAAAGCTGATGTTTTATTATTTTAAGTTAAAAACATGACATTTTGGCCATCAAATCATTACAACAGCTACAGATAGATGGGTTGACTGACGACTTCATGAAAATGATGTGCCTGCATCGATGTGTCCAGAAGGCATGCATTGTTATGATCAGTGGCGATTTTAGCATGTAAATCTTGGTGGGGCAAAAAAACAAAACAAGTGGGATGCATGCCAGCAAAGCCACTACACAACACAACAGTAAACAATACATGAATTGCACTATAACAGTTATAAACGGTGCCCACAAACAGGGCCTACATAAAGCTGTCCCAACAGCAGTCCCAACATCTTACCACTGCTACACCTGGCTATCAGCGGAGCCTTGTCTGGCAGCGAAACAATTCATTCAGGCTGATAAAAAAACATTGCTGATATGGCTGTCTTGCTTAAACAAATGTGGTTTCTAATGACAATTGAGATGTACAAACTATGGCATAAGGGGACGACAAGCGGATAAAAGGCAATCCGTAATTTCAATTAAGACATTAATGAGCGAGCTAGGACGGTCGTAGTCAATATAACTATTTGTGTAGCACTTTTGAAATGTACAGCGAAAGAATTCAGAACATGGGCCGTTCTTACAGTGTTCTCCCTGTACACCAAGTCAGAACTGTAGGATAAATAAAGGGGGCATATAAGCAGACAATGAAAGCTCTTACAATATTCGATGATTACATTTCTCTAAAACAGGTTATAGGCTACATGTGCACCACCAAGTCAGAACAGTAGGCACTCATCAAAGTCTGGCACTCTCTGGATTTATGGTGCTTTCAAGACAACTGGTCGAATCATGACGTCATTGATCTTCAGGTCGTAGCTCTAGAAAGAGGCCTGAGTTCCGGATGTACAATTCAGAGTTGGATGAACGTTCAAAACGTATTGTCCCAGTCGGAATTCAGAGTTAACAGTTGTTTTGAGCAAATAATGCTTCGTTGACAGCATGGCCAATGTTGAATGTTTATCATTTTAAACTTGGAAAAGAGACCCTTAATCCCAGATTTGGGACCACACAGCAACTCCACTGAATAGCAGGCTAGTGATTGCTTTACAATGCTTGCAGTTAGCCACTGTCACTGATTCCTTCCAAACCACTCATTGTTGAATTTGCGATTTCCAACTTGTTATGTAATGTTGAAGTCCAATGGCCAATGAGCACCGATACATTTTATCTATAATTTATCTTCATTATTTCTCTTCATATGACAAGGATTAAAAACGATTTGCCAGTATATTGTCGACTTGATTCATGATGATGACTGCTAGTAAAGATTTTGAAAGTATGATGTTGACATGATCAGTCCAATCACAGTTACTGTAGATATAACGTGATTTGACGTAATTTTATCGGTGGCCAATGACATTGAGCCTTCTTGGATGGGCTATTGGGGAATACACGTATTTACCTGATTTGTTTAATATTAATAGTTAATAATGAATATGCTTAACAATAGTAGAGACATTTCTTTGGTGCAAATGCTGTGCTTCTGAGAAAGGATGGTTCCCTCTAGCTCCCTGCAGCTGGTCTGGGTGTGTAGTCAAGGACATGGGATGGAGATAAAACTTCAGGAACAGATAGACCTGTATAGGCCTGTATTTGTTCTTGTTGCTTCAGAGTAACCCAGTCACACGGTTAAAGCAAAGAGCCTAAGAATGACCACAGGGTTTTCAGTTCATCCTGTCTTTTACTATCTTCCAAGGGCACAGCTGTGTGGAGATATGGGCAGTAATGGAGCTAACGTTATCACTTGTTTGTGCGCTATGACAAGATGGCCCCTGATCTGCCGGGGGGGGGGGCTACTTGTATAAAAAGCAGAGATTGTTTTAGACATTTTGTAGAACTTATGAGGAGCCATCTAAATCCTGTGTGACCCTGTATTAACTTCTACCTGAAATTGCATAAATAAATATATTTTATATATACTCAGAAGTCGTTGTCTGTGTCATTTTCTAAAGCTTATGTTTTTTTTTTTTTACATTGTTTGCAAACTGATATGTGACACGTATTAATGCCAAAATAACATGCAAAACAGGCAAAAAAATGTGGGGCTCAAAACAGGTGGGGCCACTGGTTATGATTCTGAATGGTCAGATAGCTACCAACAATGACAAGAAGCTGCCATGAGGGGAATCGTAGGTGGTTTGTTTCAGCTCATTGTATCTTGTTATTGATACCATGTCTTGTTTTGAGGTGTGTTGACTGATGTCATGTCTATGCTAATATGGCTGAAATTCGTTAGCTAGCTATGCAACAACCGTAACAATGTATTTGAGAGACAACAAGTGCTCATTGTACAAATGTATTTATATGTTCAATAAACATTTGGATACGAAATATAATTTACATGTTGTCGACAGTCTAAGCCAACTCGTCTTTTTTGCCCCATTGTTGCGCACACATCGCTTTTGTTGTTAAACAATCAACCCGTCTATATTGGTACCAGTACACTGATGGACAGTCCTGGACCTTAAGATGCTTTTGGGAAACCGGCCCTGGTAGAGATGACAAACTCAAAACAAAAACGCGTTTTCCAAAATGGTAAAGGTCGGAGAAAGGCCAGAAGAGGCAGTACAGTTACCATTTAATCGTCCTACTAAATACTAAACAGTTAGAATTTAGATTATGACATTTTAATTTATCCCAAGGGACAGTCACCGCACCACTTTGGTAAACAGCTGAGGGATGGGTCTGTAACCACTCTCAAATTCATAGACTGGGCTATGGATGCAAGAACTGACCGTACATTAGATCAAAATGACAGCTGTAACCATGTTTTGAATCTATACAGTGTTAGTTTGCAATGACAATGGCTTACATTGCCTTGAAAGAGTATTTATCCCCCTTGGCGTTTTTCCTATTTTGTTGCATTACAACCTGTAATTTAAATGGATTTTTATTTGGATTTCATGTAATGGACATACACAAAATAGTCAAAATTGGTGAAGTGAAATGAAAAAATAACGGAAATGTGGTGCGTGCATATGTATTCACCCCCTTTGCTATGAAGCCCCTAAATAACATCTGGTGCAACCAATTCCCGTCAGAAGTCACATAATTAGTTAGATGGCACACAGGTGGACTTTATTTAAGTGTCACATGATCTGTCATATGATCTCAGTATATATACACCTGTTCTGAAAGGCCCCAGAGTCTGCAACACCACTAAGCAAGGGGCACCACCAAGCAAGCAGCACCATGAAGACCAAGGAGCTCTCCAAACAGGTCAGGGACAAAGTTGTGGAGAAGTACAGATCAGGGTTGGGTTATAAAAAAATATCAGAAACTTTTAACATCCCACGGAGCACCATTAAATCCATTATTAAAAAATGGAAAGAATATGGCACCACAACAAACCTGCCAAGAGAGGGCCGCACACCAAAACTCACAGAACAGGCAAGGAGGGCATCAATCAGAGAGGCAACAAAGAGACCAAAGATAACCCTGAAGGAGCTGCAAAGCTCCACAGTGGAGATTGGAGTATCTGTCCATAGGACCACTTTAAGCCGTACACTAAAGCTGGGCTTTACGGAAGAGTGGTCAGAAAAAAGCCATTGCTTAAAGAAAAAAATAAGCAAACACGTTTGGTGCCAAAAGCCAAGTGGGAGACTCCCCAAACATATGGAAGAAGGTACTCTGGTCAGATGAGACTAAAATTGAGCCTTTTGGCCATCAAGGAAAATGCTATGTCTGGCGCAAACCCAACACCTCTCATCACCCCGAGAACACCATCCCCACAGTGAAGCATGGTGGTGGCAGCATCATGCTGTGGGAATGTTTTTCATCGGCAGGGACTGGGAAACTGGTCAGAATTGAAGGAATGATGGATGCCGCTAAATACAGGGAAATTCTTGAGGGAAACCTGTTTCAGTCTTCCAGAGATTTGAGACTGGGACAGAGTTTTACCTTCCAGCAGGACAATAACCCTAAGCATACTGCTAAAGCAACACTCGTTTGGTTTAAGGGGAAACATTTAAATGTCTTGGAATGGCCTAGTCAAAGCCCAGACTTCAATCCAATTGATAATCTGTGGTATGACTTAAAGATTGCTGTACACCAGCGAAACCCATCCAACTTGAAGGAGCTGGAGCAGTTTTGCCTTGAAGAATGGGCAAAATTCCCAGTGGCTAGATGTGCCAAGCTTAAAGAGACATACCCCAAGAGACTTGCAGCTGTAATTGCTGCAAAAGGTGGCTCTACAAAGTATTGACTTAGTCTTTTTTCTTGTTTGTTTCACAAGAAAAAATATTTTGCATCTTCAAAGTGGTAGGCATGTTGTGTAAATCAAATGATACAAACCCCCCCAAAAATGCATTTTAATTCCAGGTTGTAAGGCAACAAAATAGGAAAAATGCCAAGGGGGTTGAATACTTTCTCAAGGCACTATATATTCTGGGTCCTGCTGAGGGTAAGACAGTTGAACTAAGCTCATGAGGCATTAAAAAGTTATATTTGTCTCAATAGCTATATATATATCATAAAGTGTCTTCAGAAAGTATTTGCGTTACAAAGTGGGATTAAAATAGATTTAATTGTCATTTTTTAATCAATGATCTACACCAAAAATACTCTGTAATGTCAAAGTTGAAGAAAAATTATAACATTTGTAAAATCATTATGAAAAATAAAACACTAATACATTTTGATGAGATAAGTATTCATCCCCCTGAGTCTATACAGTGAGGGAAAAAACTATTTGATCCCCTGCTGATTTTGTACGTTTCCCACTGACAAAGAAATGATCAGTCTATAATTTTAATGGTAGGTTTATTTGAACAGTGAGAGACAGAATAACAACAACAAAATCTAGAAAAACACATGTAAAAAATGTTACAAATTGATTTGCATTTTAATGAGGGAAATAAGTATTTGCCCCTCTCAATCAGAAAGATGTCTGGCTCCCAGGTGTTTTTTATACAGGTAACGAGCTGAGATTAGGAGTACACTCTGAAAGGGAGTGCTCCTAATCTCAGTTTGTTACCTGTATAAAAGACACCTGTGAACAGAAGCAATCAATCAATCAGATCCCAAACTCTCCACCATGGCCAAGACCAAATAGGGGATCTCAGGGACAAGATTGTAGACCTACACAAGGCTGGAATGGGCTACAAGACCATCGCCAAGCAGCTTGGTGAGAAGGTGACAACAGTTGGTGCGATTATTCGCAAATGGAAGAAACACAAAAGAACTGTCAATCTCCCTCGGACTGGGGCTCCATGCAAGATCTCACCTCGTGGAGTTGCAATGATCATGAGAACGGTGAGGAATCAGCCCAGAACTACACGGGAGGATCTTGTCAATGATCTCAAGGCAGCTGGGACCATAGTCACCAAGAAAACAATTGGTAACACACTACGCCGTGAAGGACTGAAATCCTGCAGCGCCCGCAAGGTCTCCCTGCTCAAGAAAGCACATATACATGCCCGTCTGAAGTTTGCCAATGAACATCTGAATGATTCAGAGGAGAACTGGGTGAAAGTGTTGTGGTCAGATGAGACCAAAATCGAGCTCTTTGGCATCAACTCAACTCGCCGTGTTTGGAGGAGGAGGAATGCTGCCTATGACCCCAAGAACACCATTCCCACCATCAAACATGGAGGTGGAAACATTATGCTTTGGGGGGGGGTTTCTGCTAAGGGGACAGGACAACTTCACCGCATCAAAGGGACGATGGACGGGGCCATGTACCATCAAATCTTGGGTGAGAACCTCCTTCCCTCAGCCAGGGCATTGAAAATGGGTCGTGGATGGGTATTCCAGCATGACCATGACCCAAGGCAACAAAGGAGTGGCTCAAGAAGAAGCACATTAAGGTCCTGGAGTGGCCTAGCCAGTCTCCAGACCTTAATCCCATAGAAAATATGTGGAGGGAGCTGAAGGTTCGAGTTGCCAAACGTCAGCCTCGAAACCTTAATGACTTGGAGAAGATCTGCAAAGAGGAGTGGGACAAAATCCCTCCTGAGATGTGTGCAAACCTGGTGACCAACTACAAGAAATGTCTGACCTCTGAGATTGCCAACAAGGGTTTTGCCACCAAGTACTAAGTCATGTTTTGCAGAGGGGTCAAATACTTATTTCCCTCATTAAAATGCAAATCAATTTATAACATTTTTTACATGCGTTTTTCTGGATATATTTGTTGTTATTCTGTCTCTCACTGTTCAAATAAACCTACCATTAAAATTATAGACTGATCATTTCTTTGTCAGTGGGCAAACGTACAAAATCAGCAGGGGATCAAATACTTTTTTCCCTCACTGTACATGTTAGAACCACCTTTGCAAGTGATTACAGCTGTGAGTCTCTAAGAGCTTTGTACACCTGGATTGTACAATATTTGCACATTATTCTTTCAATTCTTTAAGATCTGACAAGTTGGTTGTTGATAATTGCTAGACAGCCATTTTCAAGTCTTGACATATATTTTGAAGAAGATTTAAGTCAAAAGTGTAACTAGGCCACTCAGGAACATTCAATGTCGTCTTGATAAGCATTTCCAGTGTATATTTGTCCTGCTGAAAGGTGAATTTGACTTCCAGTGTCTGTTGGAAAGCAGACTGAACCAGGTTTTCCTCTAGGATTTTGCCTGTGCTTAGCTCTATTCCGTTTCTTTTTATCCGAAAAAACTCTCTAGTCCTTGCCGATGACAAGCATACCCATAACATGATGCAGCCACCACCAGCTTGAAAATATTAAGAGTGGTACTCAGTGATGCGTTGTGTTGGATATGCCCTGAACATAACACTTTGAATTCAGGATATAAAGTTAATTTCTTTACCACATTTTATGCAGTTTTACTTTAGTGTCTCCCGAGTGGCGCAGTGGTCTAAGGCACTGTATTGCAGTGCTAGCTGTGCCACTAGAGATCCTGGTTCGAATCCAGGCTCTGTCGTAGCCGGCCGTGACCGGGAGACCCATGGGGCGGCACACAATTGGCCCAGCGTCGTCCAGGATAGGGGAGGGAATGGCCGGCAGGGATGTAGCTCAGTTGGTTGAGCATGGCGTTTGCAACGCCAGGGTTGTGGGTTCATTTCCCACGGGGGGCAAGTAAAAAAAAAATGAAATGAAAATAAAAAATAAAATAAAATAATGATGTATGCACTCACTAACTGTAAGTCGCTCTGGATAAGAGCGTCTGCTAAATGACTAAAATGTCTGATGGAAGGAGGTTTTCACTCAAAATCTCACGATACATGGCCCCATTCATTCTTTCCTTTACACGGATCAGTCGTCCTGGTCCCTTTGCAGAAAAACAGCCCCAAAGCATGATGTTTCCACCCCCATGCTTCACAGTAGGTATGGTGTTCTTTAGATGCAACTCAGCATTCTTTGTCCTCCAAACACAACGAGTTGAGTTTTTACCAAAAAGTTCTATTTTGGTTTCATCTGACCATATGACATTCTCCCAATCCTCTTCTGGATCATCCAAATGCACTCTAGCAAACTTCAGACGGGCCTGGACATGTACTGGCTTAAGCAGGGGGGACACGTCTGGCACTGCAGGATTTGAGTCCCTGGCGGCGTAGTGTGTTACTGATGGTAGGCTTTGTTACTTTGGTCCCAGCTCTCTGCAGGTCATTCACTAGATCCCCCCGTGTGGTTCTGGGATTTTTGCTCACCATTCTTGTGATCATTTTGACCCCACGGGGTGAGATCTTGCGTGGAGCCCCAGATCGAGGGAGATTATCAGTGGTCTTGTATGTCTTCTATTTCCTAATAATTGCTCCCACAGTTGATTTCTTCAAACCAAGCTGCTTACCTATTGCAGATTCAGTCTTCCCAGCCTGGTGCAGGTCTACAATTTTGTTTCTGGTGTCCTTTGACAGCTCTTTGGTCTTGGCCATAGTGGAGTTTGGAGTGTGACTGTTTGAGGTTGTGGACAGGTGTCTTTTATACTGATAACAAGTTCAAACAGGTGCCATTAATACAGGTAACGAGTGGAGGACAGAGGAGCCTCTTAAAGAAGAAGTTACAGGTCTGTGAGAGCCAGAAATCTTGCTTGTTTGTAGGTGACCAAATACTTATTTTCCACCATAATTTGCAAATAAATTCATAAAAAATCCTACAATGTGATTTTCTGGATTTTTTTTTCTCAATTTGTCTGTCATAGTTGAAAATTACAGGCCTCTCTCATCTTTTTAAGTGGGAGAACTTGCACAATTGGTGGCTGACTAAATACTTTTTTTCCCCACTGTATGTCTGTGGTCTTCACAGCTGCAGACACACACAGCTGCAAAGGTCACCACACAGTCTGGTTTCTCTCTAGTCTCAAATCAATGCTGTGAAACCATTGGATGGCTTTGTCCCAATACACTTCATTGGCCTCCTTTTCTTGTCTCCTTTCCTACACAACAGCTGATCTGACAGGCCTAGACAGGTGAAACGCACTGGTGGATCCTTATCCTATCCTCTCACCTATCAGTGGTAAAGAAGGAAATAAGATGAGGAAAGAAAGACTTGAGTATTGGGATGTACTTGAATGTCAGGGGGAGGGAAGGAGGGAGGGGAGGGCAAAGTGAATCAGAGGGGTGTCTCTGAGGGGAGAGAGGTCACTCAACAAAACAATTACTTTTCTGTTCTCTGTAATTTTTTTCATATTTCTATATTAGTGCTAAATGGATTATTAAATCAATGATGATGAATATTATTATGATTAAATTGTTGTTATTATTATTAGTAGTAGTATTATGTGTGTGTCTGTGTGAGTGTGTCTGTGTGTGTGCCCACACATGAGTGTGTTTTTGTCTGTGTGTGTGCACGTGTACACTTTTGTGTTTATGTGTCTGGAAGTTTGTCTTCTATTGTATGTTTCTCAGTTTCAGGCTACGCACCTATTCATTTGTGTGTTATCCCTCTAAGTTATATGTTTGAAAATGGGAGTGTTGTTAAATGTTCTGCAGTTGAGAATAAGGCAAATGTTCACAGACAAATGTGCAGGTCATTATTTACATTCCGAGCCACATTTTGAGAGAGTAACAATCATAACAGGTCATTCAGTCTGACGTGACAACAGGTAAATCAACAGAATGTTCGGTATGTAGAATTTGAATTGCTAGGCATTTTGTCAATATGTATACGTGTTGACTAATGGAGAATTCTGACATAAATCATTTAACTCAGGGCTCTATTCAATCCGTAGCGCCGAAGGTCCGCTTTATAGCGCGATTGACAATTGATGGCAATGTTCCCGCGGTTGCGGAGACTGCATTCACATAAACACTGCATATGTCGGTTAAATCGGAAATTACCGCAGAATTTTTATGCAGATCTTCCGTGATACTTAGGCGATACGGAATCCAGCCTTCAATCTGCTAGCTCTTCATGGGCAGACACGAGAGAGGATAATATCTATCATGTTTTTGATGATGATGGGGGAGGGTGGATGGCATGGGGGAGGTGGTGGGCAAGGGTCATCTCCCAGGCATCTATCAGCAAGACATCCAGACCCCTGAACATGGCCCTGAGCACCCTGTCCAGCTGCAATGAGTACCAGTCACTATTGTACAGGCTCACTTGTGGGTCTAGGGCCTGAAGGTTGGCTGAACGCAACACCACCAAGGTCCCCGGAGCACGGTCCAGAAGCCGCACCACCGCCCGCCGAATGTGGCGTAGCCGGCGAATGTAGACCTGCACAGGGAAGGTGCTGAAATGGGACCATATGCTAATAAACACCACAGTGTTCGACCCACCAGTCAGGCCATCCAGCTCGTTAGCTACATAGCGCATCTCACTGGCGATGACATTGGAGAAGCGGATTGGAGGACCGTGACAACGGTACCTCAGTAGGGTGTTGTGGGTGCTGTCCACCACCATATTGGGCCCCACATTCTTAGGACTGTGAAGGTTAAACTGCTTCAGCTCTGTGACAACAAGGGAGGGAGATGAGTGGGGGGTTGGGTTGGGAGTTGGAAAGACAGAAGAGAGAGTTAGAAAGCACCTGAGGCAGCAGAGAGTGAGATATGTCACAGGACTTGCAGACAGCACTCACCTGGTAATAAGGCGTTGAGGTACTCAAACCACTGTCTGGCAGTAGAGTCTCCGTACATGTACACCACCTTGCCCTTCAGACACTGAGTAATGGCAGACGAGTCGTTAAACTGGCGTATCACACCACCAGTCAGCGCTCGCCATGACCCTTGGAAGTAATACCCGGAAGGAGTGATTCTGGTAGGCTCCGTCTTCATGCTGCTTCTCTCCACGTCTGCTTTGTCTGAAAGAGGAACGCAAGCATGATGCACCAGCTAGCATCATCACTTTGCAGGTACACAAAACAATGGAAACAAAGGTGCTGGCGCTTCCCCGCCTTACATTACTGTAGATGCAGTAGTGGGATGGAATACTATCCTGCACACCCAGAACCTCTCCAGGGTTGAAGTATACAGCCACGTAGCAGATCATAGCAGCTAGCTGGATAGCTAGTAGGCTGACTAGCTAGTGCAAAACATTTAAACACAGTTTTACAGTAGCATATCCTTGCTCTCCTACCTTTTTTCTCAGGCAGCACAGTGACACTGTCAGACCCGGAAGGATGAATGTGAATTTTGATGTTTACACCACTGAGAAAAAGTTGAATAAATACATAGCAGTTAATGTTGAGTAAATACACAGCAGCAAGCAATCTGATACATCGGAAACAAAGTCTGTGATTCAATTAGACACACTTTTACACTCATTCACTTACATACTGTACCCCTCACTAACCTCTGAAAGAGCAACGCCTCTTTGTTGGTGAGCAGATGTTTCACATAGCCTCCCTTGGCGTGGTTGATCCGTGTGTCACAACTCAGCAGCTTGGGCTTGTAGCAGTACCAGGGCTCCCCCGTGTGGGGGTCTGTGTAATTGCACAGCGGCTTCTGGTTTGTCGGCAGACACAGGTTACATACAGTTGTCTGGGACAGTTTTCCAGAGCGGAACAGACTCTTAAAGAAAACCCGATCGGGCCGTTCCTCTTGTAACCGTCGTAGAACATGAACTGCCTCACTTGGATGGACCAGTGTCATCTCCACCTGTGCAGACCCTTGCCATAGTAATGGGAAAATGGCGGAGTAGGTCCCATTCCTGTGGTCCAGCACCTGTCCTGCAACGCCTGCCTCCAATTCGGAGGAGTACAATCGGGCCAGCAAGAAGTCTCCACCATGGCTCTTGAGATGCCCATGGAAATTGTGCATCCGGACCAGAGCCTCCAGCTGGTCCCCCACATGCCACTCTCTCCTGCCCCCTGCTGGCAGGATCACAAAATGGCTGTGTGCAGGATCACTGGTGTGGTCCAGGGACACACTCACAGAATGGGGCGTAGGCTCTGGCCAGGCGATGGACTCCAGGAGGTAACGCTCCTCCAGAGCCTCCTCGGGTGAGGGTTCCTGGCCCAGGAGGCCACAGTAGCTCTTGTTGCGGTCCAGAGGAGAAGGGGCCTCTGTGTGGATGCTGCTCTGGAGCTGGAAGAATGTTGACACTGTTTGGCAGTTCAGATTCTGCTAAGGAGAAAAGTAAAGGTCACTAACAGGCATGCTGCATAAAGTGTAACTTTTGCAGAGCGCGCAACGCTCCCATTAATTTAAATGAAAACTGGACATAAGCAGCACGGCTCTGCGAGAGGTTAAGGAGGTAGATGGTGATGGAAGCAATGTGGGAAGAATAAAGGAGGTTGGACTTGTAACTTTTATGAGTACAGATGGCTTTCCCTTACCTCCAGAACTTTGACGTTGCTTAACAGGAAGAAGAGGCCTGACAGGGCCAGCAGGAAGAAGACACAGAAATATTTGGACAGGCTCCTCCACATGGTGCTGTCCTCTGTCAGTCC